>NW_026781711.1:0-198622 GCF_030144855.1 Hypanus sabinus | reverse complement strand
GTTCACTGAGAAATTTGAGAAAGAGATGCTTCGGTATTTCAGTGGGTAAAGATAATTACAGTGGCATGAGAGAGGAACTGGCCAAAGTTTATTGAAAAGGGACACTAGTCGAACGACGGCAGAGCAGCAGTGGCTGGAGTTTATGCGAGAAGTGAGGAAGGTGCAAGACAGATATATTCCAAAAATAAGACATTTTTGGATGGAAACAAATGATGCAACCGTGGCTAACAAGAGAAGTCAAATTAAAAGTGAAAGCAAAGGACAGGGCAGCAAAATGCAGTGGGAAGACAGAGGATTGGGAAGATTTTAAAAGCTTAAACATGGAAACTAAGAAGGCCATTCACAGGGAAAAAATGAACCATGAAAGGAAATAGGCAAATAATATCAAAGAGGATACTAAAGATTTTCAAGTATATAAAGAGTAAAAGGCAGGTGAGTGTAGAAATAGGACCGATAGAAAATGATGTTTGAGAAATTTTAATGGGAGATAAGGAGATGGCGGTGCGACTGAACAAGTATTTTGCATCAGTCTTCACTGAGGAAAATATCAGCAGTATTCCGAAACCTCAAGGGCGTCAGGCTAGAGAATTGTGCGCAGTCACAATTACGAAAGAGAAAGTACTCTGTTAGCAGAATAGTCCAAGGGTAGGTAAATCTCCCGGACCAGATGGAAAGCACCCTTGAGTTCTGAAGGAAGTCGTAGTGGAGATTGCGGAAGCAGTAGCAATGATCTTTCAAAAGTCAATAGATTCTGGCATGGTTCCGGAGGACACGAAGTCTGCAAATATCACTCCGCTTTTTAAGAAGCTGGTAAGGAAGCAAAAAGGACATTTTTGACCTTTTTAGCTTGACATCGGTGGCTGGGAAGTTGTTAGGGTAGATTGCCAAGAATGAGCTTACGGAGTACCTGGAGGCATATGACAAGATAAGCAATGCTCAACATGGTTTCCTTAAAGGAAAATCCTACCTGATAAAAAGTTTTGAGGAAATTACAAGAGGGCTAGACTAAAGAGATGCAGTGGATGTTGTGTGTTTGTATTTTCAGAAGGCTTTTGACAAGGTGCCGCACATGAGGCTGCTAAACAAGATAAGAACCCATGGAATTACGGGAATGTTACATACGTGGATACAGTGTTGTCTGTTTGGCAGGAAACAGAGAGTGGAAATAAAGTGACCCCATTCTGGTTGGCTGCCATTTACGAATGGTGTTCCATAGGGGTCCGTGACGTGGCCGCTTCTTTTTCTGCGGAATATCAACGATTTGGTTATGGAATAGATGGCTTTGTGGCTATGTTTGCTGATGATACAAAGATAGGTGGAGGGGCCGGTAGTGCTGAGAAAACAGAGAGTCTGCAGATAAACTTGGTTAGATTGGGGGAATGGTCAAAGAAGTGGCAAATAAAATACAATGTTCGAAAGTGTACGGTCATGCACTTTGGTAGAAGAAATAAACGGGCAGAATATTATTTAAATAGGGAGAGAATTCAAAGCTCTGAGATGCAACGGGAATTGGGAGTCCTTCTGCAGGATACCCTTAAGGTTAACCTCCAGGTTGAGTCGGTGGTGAAGAAGGCGAATGCAATGTTGGCATTTATTTCCAGAGGAATAGAGTATAGGAGCAGGAATGTGATGTTGTGGCTCTATAAGGCACTGCTCAGAAATAATTTGGAGTAATTTACAGTTATTGTCTCCTTATTTAAGAAAGGATGTGCTGACATCCTGACAAAGAGAAGATTCACTAAAATGATTCCAGGAATGAGAGGCTTAACATATGAGGAATGTTTGACCGCTCTTGGACTGTATTCCTTGGAGCTGGAACGAATGAGGGGAACCTCATAGAAACATTTTGAATGTTGAAAAGCATGGACAGAATAGATCTGACAAAGTTTTTTTTTCCCCCATGGTGGGGCAGTCGAGTACGAGAGGACATGAATTAAGGATTGAAGGGTGCCCATTCAGAAGAGAGTTGCGAGGATTATTTTTTTAGCAAGAGGGTAGTGAATCAAAGGAGTTTGTTGCACGGGCGGCAGTGGAAGTCAAGTCATTAGGTGTATTTAAGACAGAGATTGATAGGCATCTGAGTAGCTAGGGCATTAAATGTTATGGGGAGAAGGCGGGCGAGTGGAACTAAGTGGGAAAATTCATCATCTCATGATAAAATGGCAGAGCAGACTCGATGGTCCGAATGGCCGACTTCTGCTCCTTTGTCTTATGGCCTCATTGTCTTGTATGTCCCATCATAACTGTTTGATTTTGTTTGCCATACTTTCACTGGTGTCCTTCCGTGTCTAATCCTTCACTTACTGATCTTGTGTTCAGATTCCCCACCCCATGCAAAACGAGTTTAAACCCTCCTGAGTAGCATTAGCATAACTCCCGGCCACCATATTACTTCCCCTCCATTTCAGGTGCAGCAGGTCCCTCATCGAAAGGTCATCCCTTGTCCGGAAAACGGTTCCAATGATCCAAGCTTGAAACCCAGCCCCCTGCACAAACTCCTCTGTGACTCATTCATTTGCACTATCATCCTGTTCCCACATGCACAAGCCCATGGCATAGGGAGTAATCCAGAAATTACTACCCCGGAGGTCCTTCTCTTTATCCTATATCCTAACTCTATATACACAGTCTGTAGAACCTCTTCAACTTTTTTGACAATGACATTGATGCTAATTTGCAGCACGACCTTTGGCTGTTCACTCTTCCCTTTGAGAATATCCTGCAGCCGCTCTGATGCACCTGGACCCAAGCACCCGGGAGGCAACACAGCATCCTGGAGTCTCTTTTCCGGCCACAGTATCTCCTGTTTGTACCGCTAACAATCAAGCCCCTGTCACTCACGCACTATCTGACTTTACACTTCCCTGCCACAGGGGAACCACCAGGGTTTCTTCATCTCATTTTGAACTTAAAGAAATTAATGGAATCAAGTGCAGATAAAAGTTACCGATGTGTTTGTGGACTCTGTCTGGCTGCCGAAAAGTAAGTGACCATACCGGTTTTCTACCAGAAACCAAAGGCGAGCTGGATGGCGGATTCGCTGGCCGTGAGATAGTCCTTAGTGCACATGGGAGAGAGGAGGAAAGAGGCGATATGAGCCAGGGGAGTTGCCGTGGGTAGGGTCAGGGCCATACCTATGACAAGTAAGTCCTGCAGAGTCTGAGTTCAATCTTGATCTAGGATGAGGAGCAGCTAGAGCCAATGCCTGATTCCGGGAGCAGCTCTCAGCGATCCAGGACCCGTCTGATTTTCTGAGAACCTCGCTGAAAAAGTGTTACGCTCTGCAAGTTGAAGATCACAGTGAACAGACCCAGAGGCCAAGTCTTGGCTGGTTTAAGGGAAGGTGGCCGCAGGGGTTTCCTTCCAGTGTCCAAAGGCGACGTGATGAAATCGAAGAAAAGAGACAATGTGAGACAGGGGAGCTACAATAGTAAGGATCAGGGTCATATCCACGACAATTATGTTCTTCCCGAGAGAGCCCGAGATCATGGCCATGGTCTGAATTGCACTGCAAAGACACAGGAATCATTAAGAAATAACTCGGAAAGCAGGTACCACGGGGCTTAATAACAAAACAACATTAAAACATCTGTGCAATTCGGTGCGTGTGTGCGTGTGTGTATGTGTGTGTGTGTGTGTGTGTGTGAGGGAGAGAGAGAGAGAGAGAGAGAGAGACAGAGAGAGAGAGAGAGAGAGAGAGAGAGAGTGTGAGAGAGAGAGAGAGAGAGACAGAGAGAGAGAGAGAGAGAGAGAGAGAGAGAGACAGAGAGAGAGAGAGAGAGAGAGAGAGAGAGAGAGAGAGAGAGAGAGACAGAGAAGAGAGAGAGAGAGAGAGAGAGAGAGAGAGAGAGAGAGAGAGAGAGAGAGAGAGAGAGAGAGAGAGAGAGAGAGAGAGAGAGAATGGTATTCAATTAAGTGTTTCTTCAAACAACCGGAATGAAGAAAGTTACTGAGGTGTATAACCGTATCTCTGGGGACAGATCCTCAGTATAAATCAGGGCCGCTTGGAATGCATCAGCTGTCTGCCGGAGCTGTGAATACAGGAACAACAGAAATTATAGATTCTCACAGTAATGGTGTATCCAGTCATCTGGCGGGTAGAAGCCGTTTACTATCCTCTTATTTCAGCCTTTGGAGTTCCCGGTAAGCCGCAGTGTCAGCTGTCGTGGGCGGATGTTGAAGTTTAATACCAATGATGTGATTGATTCTGCCGCTGGTTTAAACTGTCACATTGCACTCCCAGTGTTCCGCATTTCAGGAAAGGAGTGAAAACACCGAGAGTAAAGATGCTGGGATTTGGAACTAAAAACAAACCGCTGCAGGAAATCAGCGAATCCGTAAATTTCTGTGTCAGGGAGCGTTCTTCCAGAGGTTTGTGATTAATAATGGGATGTTCGGCTCTCTGCTTTTGGTCTTGCAGTAGCCACTGCATTTGCAAATATTGTGTTTATACAGCCCGCGGAGTTTACGCCAATTGATCTCCTGCATTTGAATGTGAGTGATTGTCTACTTAGGAGCCACAACGACTACATCGAATGTAGTAACACTTTGCCAATTGTGAGGAGTTCCTTGTTGTAACATGAAACTGTTGCGGATCTGTACTAAATGTCTGCGATATGACTGAATATAAAGCAGGTGATGGACAACACAGTGATTTCGATGCTGAGTCAATTAACACAACCGTCGCGCTGTTTTATAGTATCAGTACTGTGAAATGTGTTCTATCATATCTACTACTGACACCGTTACAGGCATGTGACTACGACACAGAGAGTGAATTCCTTTCTTTAAAAAAAAGTTTGAAATCCTCTCCCCTGTTTCCCTGTGATGGATTCAGTGGGAGGCGTCATGTCTGTCTGTGAGGTTGTGTCAGTCTGCACTGCATCTGTTGGAATCAGTCAATGTTCTGTTGTAAAGTCAGTGAGGTGGCAAATGCTGGAACAGTAAACAAACTCGGGGAATGCTGGAAACACTGAGACCCAAGCCCCTTGTATGGGAAGAGAAACCAGTGAATACTCGTGTTAGGGTCTCTCTGAGAACAGTTCTGAGGAGAGATAGTTCAACTGTTTTTCCACCTGTTCTGTTTTGCCTGGATGAGTGTTTCCAGCATTTCCTGTTTTTGTTCCTTCCTTCGGCTGTTCTGTCGCCTACAGGGATCGCCATGGAAGTTGATAATTGTCTAATGGAGGAATTCCGCCATTAGCGTCTGGATTTATTCATTTCATCCGGACAAGACGCGGAAGGAGCCGGGAGGAAATGTTCCATCCAGTATTGACTCTGAGGAGGGAGTTACCCAGTTTTAGCTTTCCGCTGCCTCTTCTTATCTCGGTCATCAGTAAGGTATCCCTATTCAGATCAATTTGACTTCATTTTACTGTGTAAACTCCTTCTCTGTCTCCGCCAGCTCTTTGCCCTCTCTCAACCCTCCAACAGCTAAATGTGGTAATAAAGTGGAAATATTACAGGATCCCTCAAACTGCTGCATTGGCTTCTTCTCAGTATTTTCTCATCTTGCTGTTCCCTGTCTCTCTTTCAGCGAACTTGGTGGCGATTGTGATCTTATCCCGGGGAAAGTGCGGTCTCTCCAAATGTGTCACTCGCTACCTGCTGGGAATGGCAGCGGCCGATCTCCTGAACGTTATCTCCGATCCGCTGCTCAGGTTGACTGCTCGCATTTATTTTCCCCTCTCATTCCTGCAAATCACTCCTGTCTGCAGATTCGGTCTGTGGTTGGTTAATGGGAGCATTGCGACCTCAGTCTGGCTGACAGTCGCTTTCACCGTCGATCGATTTGTGGCTATTTGCTGTGAGAAGCTAAAAACAAAATATTGCACCGAGAGGACGGCGGCAGTGGTTATCGGGACAGTGAGTGTGTTGGCCTGTTTGGAGACTGTCCCCTGGGGCTTTATACATAAGCCTAGAGAAATAATTGATGGTGTTCCCTGGGGTTGTGATTACACACCGAGCTACAGAAACTCTCCCTTATGGGCAGCATTTGACATGTTTGACCTCATTTTAACCCCGTGTGTTCCATTTTTTGTGATGTTGCTGTTCAATATTCAGACTGTCAGGCGGATTCTAGTGGCCAGTCTAGCACGGAGGAGGCTCCGGGGAGAAAAGATTGGAGAGAATGACAAGGACCGGGAGATGGAGAACCGACGCAAATCCATCGTTTTGCTGTTCAGCATAACCGGTAGTTTCATATTGTTGTGGGGAACACTGGTGGCATTTTATATCTACCAGCGGATTTCATTGAGTTATGGATATTCTGTCACCGATCCCCGTTACATCACCCAACACACAGCGGAAATGCTGCAGGTTCTCAGTTCCTGCACCAACACGTGTATTTACGTCCTGACTCAGAGCAAATTCCGAGAAGAACTAAAGAATGCGGTGAAATACCCATTGAGTCTGATTTTGAAACTTATGAAACGTTAGAAATAAATGTAAAGTATTACAATTGAAATGCAGTCATGCCCCCTATTCTATCCCCCCCAATTGTGGGTAAATTGAAACAATACGATGAAGAGAGTTACAAAACAAACACGAGAAAATCTGCAGATAATCGAAATACAAAACAACACACACCAAATCAGATCCTGGCGAGAAGTCTCGGCCACAAAAGATAAGATCTCGGCCGAAATCTACGACTGTTTCCTTTTTTCCACACACAAGATACTGGAGGAACTCAGCAGTCCAAGCGGCATCTATGGAAAAGAGTAACTTTTCCACGTTTCCGGCCGAGAACCCTCATCACAGACCTGTCATGTCTTCACTCGTTTCCATCTGGTGTGTGTTGCCTTAGAGTTTCAAAACTGTTGTTTCCAGCTGATCCCGATGATATCACTGTCCCCACACTTCCAGAGAACTCACCTTTGCGCATCTCGTCCCACCCTGTTCAATTGAAGCTTGAGGCGAAGCTGTTACCCCCGGTTCCAGGTTCTGAAAAAACTGCCTGATTTTGGGGTATATTTTAGTCTGTATCAACCACTCCCGATCCCATCATATCGCGTCTTTTCGTTCTGCCTATTTCACTCCTTCCTCTTTACCTATTGTTTCTGTTTCTGTCTGCCACCTTGAACAATCTTCCTCTGCGAGATTTTTACCTTTTTTATAATTGAAGACAATGTGTCGTTCCGTTCACTTCTAGATTTATGGGAGACAGAGAGTTGCAGAAAGTGAGCGCGAGCTGGAGACAACGCGGGGGCTGAGGAAGCGATCGAGATATCGAATGAGACTTCGCCAGAAAGTGGGCGCGAGGAAGAACAGGATTGTGAGAGCACGCGAGTGAGGGGCAGCACCAGAAGGGGACATTGCCAGGGGAGACAGAGAAAGAGACAGACAGAGACAGTGAGTGGATCAGAGAGACAGAGAGAGAGAGCGCCCGCGAATGGAAAATCGGGAAGGAATGAGCACGAGGATTAAGGGCGCGAAAGGGAGAGCAAAAAGAACATCTTAAGAGCGAGGGCACCTGGGAGTTGGCGTAAGGCAGAGGCCGCGAGGGAGAGAACGTGAGGCAGATGACGCGAGTGTGAGCGCGAGAGAGAGAGGGCGTGTGGGAGAGACAGAGAAAGGTAGAGTAAGAGAAAGAGAGAAAGAGAGAAAGAAAGAGAGAGAGAGAGAGAGAGAGAGAGAGAGAGAGAGAGAGAGAGAGAGAGAGAGAGAGAGAGAGACAGACAGTGTAGCTATTGAGACATTGTGAGGGAGACAGCTAGTGGAATGATAGTGGAAGGTAGAGAGTGATAGGGATATATAGAGAGACGAGGCGGCATGATACTCTCCGATATGTGTTTCCCCTCCATCACTGAAATGGGTTTTTTTTAGTGGGTGATACGTATTATTTTGAAATATGTGCTGCTGCTACTACTGTAGAAATTTGTTTTTCTTTCTGTATTAAAATTGTCCATAGTGAAGAACTTGGAAAGATTTTTTAAAAGTTGTGTTTAAACAGAGCGGTCATTGCATGAGTGAGCCAGAATTCGAGTGGGGATTTGATGCTCTTGTTCTATGGAGAGGGGTGTGCAGTAGATATATATATATATATGTTTTTTCTTTATTTGTTTCTTGTTAAACATTTAGAGCACAGAAGATGCCAGAGAAAATACTAGAATGCTCCGTTTGCTGGATGTGGGAAGAAATGGAGGCATCCAATGCCCTTGATGACTAATTGTCAGGACATTGTAGAAGTAATTTAACCCAAGGGGCTCGATGATTGTCAGGAGGGGGAAAGTGAATAGGAAAGCAGTGCAGACTATCCCTCTGGCTGTTCCTGTCAAGAACGCGTATACCACTTTGGAATACCGTGGGCCACATGGGCCAGGTCTCTGGCACTGAGTCTGGATTTGTGGTTCAGGAGAGAGGTGGGGAGAAGAGGTGAGCTGTACTGAGAAGGATTCATTGGCAAGGGGAACAGTAAGGAGTTTCTGTGAACGGAATCAAGATTCCCGGGTGGTTGATGACTCCCGGGTACCATGATCAGAGAGATCTCAGATCGAATTAATAGCATTCATAAGTGGGAGGGTTAGAAGCCTGAGGTTGTGATTCACTTCTGTCCCAATGACGTAGTGAGGGTGACTGACGAGGTCCTGCAAAGTGGGTTAAGGGAGTGAGCTGCTAAGTAAAGCACAATGTCTAAAGGGTTGTGATTTTCAGGACCGCTACCTGTGCTACATGCTAGTAAGGTCGGTAAAAGGAAGATCACACAGTTTAAGGAGGCTCAGGATTTGGTGCAGGAGGAGAGGCTTCCGATTCCTGGATCACTGTTCTCTCTTCAAGGAAAGGTGGAACCTGTATAGAATGAACGGTTTGCACCTGAACTAGAGAGGGACTAATAAAGGGTTACTCGGGGTGTTTGTGTAAGCTGGAGATTCAAGGGGATGAAAACGAGAGCTTCAGTACAGATAGTACAGTGGCTGTGGGAAAACTCTACGGACAAAGTCAGGAATCAAAAGCTTGACCAGGATAGGACTAATGTCCTGAGCTGCGTATATTTCGATACAAGGAATATTGTAGGAAAGGCAGTTGAGGTCAGGGCATGGATCAACATGTGGAAATATGACATTAGCGAGGCTTGACCGCAGGAGAAGCAGGAATGGCAGGTCAATGTTCCAGGGTTCCATTGTTTTAGATGTCTTAGAGCAGAAGGGATTAAAGCGGGAAAGGTGGCAATACTTGTCAGGGAAAATGTCACGGCAGTGCTCAGTCAGGATAGACAGAAGAGCTTGTCTCGTGAGGCGTTATGGGTAGAACAGAGGAATAAAGGGAGGTATGGGATTATATCAGAGACTAACAAAAAGTCAATGGGATTTAGCGGAGAAAACGTGTAGAGACATCACAGACTGTCACAAAAAATAAGGTTGTGATAGTGTGTGGTTTCAACGGTTCAGTAGAGAATGTGACTTCCATACTGTAAAAGGGAAGAGTTCGTCAAATGTGCTCAGGAAAGTTTCCTTAGTAAACGGTACACAGTATTTTAACCTGGTCAGAGTTGATACCAGATCTCCAATTAGGCAATGAGAAAGGACAGTTCACAGAAACTTGTCTCAGGGAACACTTTGGATCTTGTGATCATAATGCCTTAGTTTCAAAGAAGTTATGGAAGAGGATAGGTCCCGTCCTTAGGCTGAGATTCTAAATTGGAAAAGTATCAATTGCATGGTACTGTACCAGAAGGATCTGGAAAATGTATATTAAGATAGGTTATTTTCTGGCAAAGGTGTGATTTTTTAAGTGGGGTGATTTCAAAAGTGAAATTCTGAGAGTACAGCATTTGTATGTTCCTTTCAGAATAAAAGTCAAGGATAACAGGTTGAACTTTGGTCCTTAGTTTTCTAAATAAATTGAGACTAGATTAAGAACCTGACAGATGCACAGTATCTATCAGGTCTCAACAGGCAGGAACAAATGGAGTACTTGAGGTGTTTAAGAAATGCCGGAAGTGACGTAAGAAACAAATCAGGTGGGTGAAAAGTAAACATCAGCTTGCTGTCGCAGAAATGGCGAAGGAAAATCAAAAGCGGTTATACAGATATATTAAGAGCAAAAGGATAGCAAGAAACGAGATTGGTCCTCTGAAAGATCAACATACTAATCCATAGGAAGAGCCTTAAGCGTTGTTGGAGGTGGATTTTGTTCAGCTGAAAATCCTTAGGAGATGGTCACACGTGTGAGGCAATGCTACACCGAGGTCATGAACCCTATACATATCAAAGAAGAGAGAAATTTGCTGCCTTAGGGTGAATAAACCTGCTGGCCCAAAAAGGTGGTCCCACATGCCTGTGGGAGGCCAGATTACAGGGTCCTAGCATTGATATTTTAAAGCTCCTCATGCCCGGGTGAGGTGCTGGAGGATTGGAAGGTAGTTAACGTTGATCTGTTGTTTAAGAAAGGGTCTAAAAATAAGCCGAGAAACCATAGAACAGTGAGCCTAACGTGGGAAGATTATTGGAAGGTATTCTGAGCAATCATAGATATTTGGATGTACATGAACTGATTGAGAATAGTTAATATGGCTTTGTGCATGGAACATCATGTCTAACCAAACTTGTAGAATTTTTTTTTTTAGGAAATTGCCGGTAAGTTTTATGTCTACATGCACATTAGCAAGGCCCTGTTGCAATGAAGCGAAGGAAAGCGGACTGCAGAGCACGACACAAACACGCAAGTAGCATTAAGAGAAGTGAGTTTATTAATAGTTGCTAGGAAAGTCGGGGAACGAGGATTAAAAAACTTACACGGATCAACAAACAGGAGGAGCTCGGACGCGGAGCATAGAGTTAGACTTGGACTCGGTCACAGAGCCTGGACATGGATTTGGACATGGACTCGGAACCTAGACTTGGACTTGAACCTGGACGCAGAGCCTGGACTTGGACTTGGACACGGACACTGAGCCTGGACGTGGACAAGAAGAGACAGAATCCCCACCTCTGAGTAGCGGCCAACTATTGGACCTGCTCTGCTGGCAAAGAGACGACGAAAACCATACAGTGACAGTCCATTTGTATCTTGGCTCGCAGTGTCGGCAATCGCCCAGCAAATCTCATCCGGACATGAAAACGACCGAATTCGCATCATGACTCGGAGTAGCGGCAAAACGGCCGGCAACTCAGCTGGCCATGAATAAATTCACTAGGCCACCATAGACACCAAAGCAACTTAGATTTCACGATTGTCGGCGGCCCCGGGATGAGCATAACCACAATGGCTACGGTGACGAACCAACAGAGAGTAAATGTAAGCCGGAGTTTTTATGCTGTCAGCTGGAATGAGGATCAGGTGCCCTAAAGAAGGAGCCCAGTGGAAAACGGGGAAAAGGAAATTAACTGAAATAAGGAGTCAGCGGGCCGGAGCGTGACAGGCCGTTGATAACGTCCCACATGCGGGGTTGTTCAAGAAGATTCAGTAAAGTTCAAGTAGTAAGTTGGATCCATTGTTTGTCATCTATATCAAAGAGCTGGATGTAATGTGATGAACTGGAATAGCAGTTTTGCTGATAAAACTAGGTCTGCGGTACTGGACACTGAGGAAGAAGCTCAAAGCTTGCAGCGGGATCTGGTGCAGTTGGAAAAATGGCAGATGAAATTTAATGCAGACAAACGTGAGGTGTTGCACTTTGTGAAAACAAACCAGGGTAGGTCTTACATGGTGAACAGTCAGACACTGTCATCAGGCTGTCTTTCAAGAGAGTGAACCCTTGCAAGGCGGCACTTATAGACATTTGTAGAGAACCTCGTAAAACTTTGGAAACCTGTGGCAATCCCCAGCTGGAGGAGTTCAAAGACTTTTTCAACCTCTCACTGCTACAGTCAGAAGTTCCCAACCGCTTCAAAAGGACAACAATTGTACAATCGCCCAAGAAGATCAGTGTGTACTGCCTCAACAACTATCGTCCAGAAGCATTCTGATCTACGGTGATGAAATACTTTAACAGGTTGATCATGGTTCGAATTAACCACAGTCGCGGGAACGATCTGAAGCCATTGCAATTTGCCTATCGCCACAATAGATCTACAGCCAATGCAATTGTAAAGGCAGACTTGGATCATTCCTACAGTCCGGATCAAATAGCTCTGTCCCTCCCTCTGCAACTGGGTCCAATGCCTTTCCAATGCCTGCTGCGTAAGATCGCTCAGCTTTCAACACTAAGGGTATTAGTTTTGCGAAATGAGCCAGGCAATCTGACAGCTACGAGTCCGTGAATACTTTGGGATCTTATATTTTCCTTAGTTATGAGAAAGAATAAAGTGAGATCTTGTACGAATGTATTGAATTGCAGGAGAGCAAGTCAGTACAGAGTAAAACAGAAGACAAGGGGCTCTGATTGGGAGCAGCCACTGTCAGAATAGTCCACATCTGACATGCGGGAGTTGTTTAAAGACCAGCAGATCCGAGTTCGATATTGAAGTACATAATTTATGCACATTTGGAAAGGCGTGGCCTGCTCCCCGACAATCAGCATGGTTTTATGTGGGGAGATCACGCTTGACAAAATTGATCGAGGTCTCTAAGGTGGTGATACAGGGTATAAGATAAGGGAGTAGAATTAGGCCACTTGGCCCATCAACTCTGCTCCATCATTTCATTATTCCACTCAGCCCCAATCTCCTGCCTTCTCCATTTATCCCTTCATGCACTGATCAATCAAGAATCCAAGTTAAATATACCTAAAGCCTTGGCCTCCGCCGCTGCCACCTCTGGCAATGAGCTCCATAGATTCACCACACTCTCTAAAGAAATTCTTCCTCATCTCCATTCTAAAATCATGCCCCTCTCTTCTGAGGCTGTGTGCTCTGGTCTTAGACACTCCCATCCTCTCCACATCCACTTTATCAAGGCCTTTCACCATTCGATATGTTTCAATTGTTCATCCCTTGTTCTGAATTCCAGTGAATAAAGGCACAAACCTATTAAAAACTCCTCCGATTACAAGCGGTATAATACTGGAATCGTTGTTTAGAACCTCATTTGAAAACCATCCAGCTCAGCTAATCTTTCCTAAGATAAAGGGCCCAAAACTACTCCCAATGCAAGTGAGACCGCACCAGTACTTTATAAAGTCTGAACATTGCAACCTTGCTTTTATATTTTTATATTCTAGTCCTCTTGAAATGAATGCTAATATCACGTTTGCCTTCCTCACCACAGACTCAACCTGCAAGTTAACCTTTTGTACACCGGCTCAACGCGCTACTAAAGAAACACACGGAGGCAGAGAGAGCTGAACTCAGAATGCCTTTACTGATTCAAAATCGCGCGCTTAAATCTCCTCTCCCATGGGCTCCTGCGAACAACGGGGCGGACGTGACGTCACTGTCCCCGGAAGGTCCGCCCCAATCGTGTAGTTCTAAACGCGCTACCGCGTGTCTGCTCGCGGCTCCAGGTGGCATTAGGAGTCCCGCGTGTCCGGGTCACCACATCCCCTCCACCAGAAAAGTCCATCGGAGGAGTGGAGCCCCCAGTCTGTCTGGCTTGCCTACGTGCCCGGCCTCGCCGGCGCGGTGCGGGTACCTTCACTGGTTGCTCAATGTCCACGTGCGCCTGTTTGAGGCAGTCCAATGTAAAAGTCTCTTCCCGGCCACCCACTTCCACGACACACGGTTCTTTTGTGCCGGATCACCTTGAAGAGGCCCTCGTACGGCCGCTTTAGATGTAACCTTTGCATGCCCATGAGCATAAAAAAACATACTTGGAGGTCTTTGGGGTGATGGATGGCGTGGGACCATGCCTGGTGGCCGGGACCAGTGCCAGGGTCCCTAACCTGTCCCACAGCCTAGTTTGCAGTGCTGCTGGAGTTTCTTCCGAAATTTGGGCCTCTGGTACGAACTGGCCTGGGACCATCAGGGGAGCGCCGTACTCCAGTTCCACCGAGGAGGTGTCCAGGTCCTCCTTGGAGGCTGTGCGGATGCCCAGTAGGACCCAGGGAAGCTCATCTGTCCAGCTGGGGCCCCTGAGGTGCGCCATCAGGGCCGACGTGAGATTCTGGTGGAATCGCTCTACCAAACCGTTCGACTGGGGATGGTACGCTGTAGTGTGATGCCGCTGGGTGCCCAGGAGCAACGCCAGTGCTGTCCACAAACCAGATGTGAACTGTGCCCTCCGGTCAGAGGCGATGTTCGTTAGGAGGTCGAACCTGGCGATCCAGTTTGCAATGAGCGTCCTGGCGCAGGAATAGTTTATTTCACCTGACCTCAGTGGTTGATAAGATGTTGCAGATGATTGCTAAGGTTCCTTGTAGACACTGACAAAATAGACAAAATTAAATGAATGCCCCTGTATTCTCAGACTGTGCACTCTGATCATTAACGCTAGCACAAAGGAGACATCCTCGCCACATCCACTTTGTCTTGTACATTCAATATTCAATTGTTGTCAATGACATCCCCCTCATTCTCCTGAAGTCCAGCGAGTACAGCCGTAAGTCATCAATCGCTTCTCAAATATTAACCCTTCCATTTCCAGAATTATTGTAACAAATCTTCTTTGGACTCTCTCCAATGGATAGACAACAGGCGCCCAACTACTCACAATACTCCAAGTGCGGTTTGACCAATGTCCTTTCGATCCTCAGCATTACATTTTGTCTCTGTATACTTGTCCTCCTGAAATGAATGAAAGCATTGGATTTGTCTTTCTTAACACCGACTCAGCCTGCAAGTTAGCCTTTAGAAATACTGCACGAGGACTTCCAAGATCTTTTAAACCATTGTTTACTAAATAAAAAACCCACTTAGAAAACAGCCTATGACATTTCTGCTTATATGTATTACTATATCATTCCAAGTACAATATTCCATCTGCCACTTCTTTGCCCATCCTCCCAATCTGTCGGTCTTTCTGCATACTTCCTGCTTCCTCAACACTATCTGCCCCTCCAGCTATCTTCAAATTATCTGCAAACCTGACAACGAATCCATTAATTTTGTCAACCAAACTATTGAACTATCAGATCAAATTTCGTGACCCAGCAGTCCGCACAACCAGTCAAACCTCAGTTCATCCAGCTGACCTGTCAAGGCTTTTGCATTGAAGCAAATGCAGTTTAAATAAATTGTCTTTCCCCTCCTTTGTATGTGCTCTCGTCTATCCTGTTGACGAAATGTCCTCTCTTTGGTGACAGTATTATGCGCTGCTCAGGGTCACAGTGCCTGTCACGTCCATTTACACCCCTCCAGGCATCACAAGCAAATCTCCAGTTTAGGAGCACCCATCCCTTTTGTACAAGACCCCCTACTCCAGAAGGAATTGCAGTGATCCAAGAACTTCAGTCTTGGCCCCTGCAGCGGTTTGTCGGTCAAATATTGATCAGACTCATCATTCTGTTTTTATCCTCACCAATACACGGCCGTGAGAGTAATTTAGAAATTAATGCCTGATTTGAGGTTTTTTTTTAAAGTTCTCTGTTAATTCCCGCTACTCACGGTGCCCAAGCACAACGGTCTTTTTCTGAATTTTATGCACCACGAGCACTTGAGAATTTTCTGCAGCCGCTCCCACACCTCCCTGACCCTGGTACTCAGGAGGAAACACACGATCCTGATCTCTTTTACAGCAATGCATTTCTGAGTTTTCTCCCAACTACTGTCCCACCTGATCTTTTCCTCCGCTGCTGGGTACCAGAGACACTGTCAGTGCCAGCAGCCTAGCTGGAGCTATTGTGTCCTGATAGGCCATTCCCCCATCAATATTCAGAACGTGTACTTGTTGTCAGGGTAACCTCCACTGGGGACGCTGCACGGTCTGACTCTTGCCCTCGCCTCTTCTGGTGGTCAGCAAACTTATCTGCACCCTGCACCTCAGGTGTGACGATTTGACTAGTAATCTCAGTGTCTCAGCCGATCCTTGGTCTGTCGATCACCACATCCCTTTGCTTCACACTGTCAGTCAGGAGCTGCAGCCGCTGCACTTCCCTCATGTGAAGTTATTGGGGACACTGACTGAGCTGCTGCATCCTAAGGAAGAGCATAACTGTTATACTGGCCCACTCCAGTAGGAAGAGTGATTTTGAAAAGGAACCTTAGAAATTTGACTTTTCAGGGAACAACACCTCATATGCTATTTCTCTGCCCACATTTCCAGCTGTTCTATGTTAGCCTGACTTTTGGCAATGCTCCTCACCATCCATGTCTGCACCAAATTTCTGTGTCACTGATGTAGTTTACTCATTTGTCTCTATAAGCCATTGTTAAGCAGTTGGAAAATATTGGCTCATCTCCAGTCCTCTGCAACACTATGTGTAATTAAAAATGTACTGAAAAGATCTGCGTCAAGGCCCTAGAAATCTGCAAACTCCATCATTCAGCACTGCTGATTCTATGTTTAATTTGCATATTGCTGAAAAGTTATATTTTCTTATTAATTAACTTATTAAAAGTTAATTTCCAATTCCTAAACTTTCAATACAGGTTATTTGTCTTTGTTACTTTATTTGCAGCATCTCTGATCATCTAATTTTCTCAGATCTTGCATCCGCGTCTTTTCCCCTCATTGAAACTAATTGAATTCTGAACTACTTTTCTTTAAATAACACTCACAGATGAGATGTGTGTTCATTGATTCACAGCTGTTCCCAGTCTCTACTCTCCACAGTTGCAGCCTTAATAGTTCTAATTAGGTGGGACACACACACACACACACATTGCTGGAGAAACTCAGTAGGCCAGTCAGCATCTATGGCAAAGAACCATCCGATGAGAAAAGTCCATTCTTACTCCACGTATCATCACAAGCCATGTTCTGTCAAATAGAGTGTTTAATGTACATTTATTTTCGATGTACCTATGTGTCTGCATATACTACCCCGTGACTCATTTTCTTCAGGGTAAACATAGTAAATACAAATGGAGCAATAAAAATCCACACACAACTAAGACAGACAAAACACCAATCCAGAAAAAATAACAAATGTTGTAAGTAAATATATTTATTCATACATAATAAATACGAAGTTACTATCGAGAACATGAGTTGTGGTGTCCCTGAATGTGAGTTCATTACCGGGGTGAGTGCAATTATCCTCTCTGCTTCAATACCCTTATCTTTGAGGGGTAATGGCTATTCCTGAACGTGGTGCTATGGGACTAGAGGCTCCTGTAAATCTTTCTTGATGGCAGCATCGAGAAGCGAGCATCACCTGGATGACGGGGTCTTAAGTGATGGATGCTGCTTTCCTGTGACAGTGCTCCTGGTAGATGTGCTCAATGGTGGGCAGTGTTCATTTGTGTTTGGGTGTTTACATCCACCACTTTTCACTGGCTATTCCATTCAACGGCCTTGGTGTTTCGATACCAGACCATGATGCAACCAGTCAGGATAGTCTCCACTGTACATCTAAAGAGGTTTGTCTAAGTTTTGGATGATGTGTTAAATCTGCTGCAGACCTGTACAGTACAGTAAATTGTGTTTGCTGTAAAATATTCAGGATGCCATAATAATTGTGCTGCTTTCAGCCGAGACACAAACAATCCCAGTAAATATTGGGGAGATTACAGTCACACACACCACTCAGTTGTTTTTACACCTGACCATAACCTGCCTACATTTCAGTTCCTCTTTCTCCTGTTGGCTTTACTAAAAACTTTGGAAATTGATGCAGAACGCATCTCAGGTTTTCCTTCATCAACACACCGTTACGTCCTGAAAGATTCCCAATAGGAGGGAGGTGTCCATGAATTACAGACTAGAATGAGATTTTGATATTATTAATGGGACAGGTTCATTATGAGATGGGGTACACAATTGAAACTATCCACTTTGTTCTCTCTGCCCCGTTCCACACTCTCTCCGACAGTTCAGCAGGTTATTTCCCCTGAAGTATTTGTTCAGTTCCTCTTTGAACACACTGGTTGTTCACACCACACCTGCAGGCAGTTTGTCCGAGATGGAAACCACAGTTAGTTTATGAATTAAATTTGCGTCACGTGACCCTTTGATGCGTTGCCCATTGGGCCTCAAATCATTGACCAATGAACAGAGAAAAGTCCACTCAGGTCACTGTGTGTGTGCTGACCATGAAGTCGGTTTAAACTTCATATTTGCCTGCATGTGGTCTGTGTCCCCCACTGGACTAAATCCACAGAGGGTTTAACCACCTTTGTACTCTTTAAGAGCCCAACACCGCCTTCTCCTTAGTAACAAAACGCTTCAAAATATCACCTTAGCCACCATGATCTCGTTTTCCCCCATGTCCTTCGCTTTAGTGAAGTACTCATTTTCTGCACTGCATGCTAACTATGGCTCCAGACATAATCTCCCTTTTAGTCCTTATGTGGTCTTGTCCTCTTCACCAGTTTACTATTGTATTCAGTGTTTTCATAAAATGTTCTGGGATTCTTTTTGAGGACATTTACTGGTCACTGTTCATTCTCCAGTTTCTCAGTGTGACTTGTTTCTTACTTCCCGTATGTTCCTCCAAGGCCCTGTACAATGTCAGATTCCTAAACCTTACATGTGCCTTCTCTTATTTTTTGAACTGAATTCAATATCACTCATCATGTAAAGTTCCTGCAAATCCCTGTGCTTCTCCGCCTTCTTTACAGGGTCAGGGAAGTCCTGAATTCTGATCCGCAAGACTGTAAGGGACTCTCACATGTCAGACCTGAGCTTAACCAGTTAGATCGGCTCTCAGATTACTCTGTACGATTCCTGCCCAAACATGCTATAATTTTCCTTCCCTAAATTTGGATGTGTCCATCTGCAGGTCCAGTCTTATCCTTACCAATAAATGTCTGAATAACTCTGCAATTATATTCCGTAATTTTTTTCCAAAAGAAACTCGAATCATCTTGCTCGCCTCTTTTCGCAACACTGAGTCAAGTATGTCCCCCTCCCAGGTGGACCATCGAAATACTGTTTCAGGAAACCTTCCTGAGCACAACGAACAAATAATGCCCTATCCACGTCTCAGGAGGTTAGGGAGTCCCAGTCATTCTGGGGAGATTATTCATCCACTAGAGCTACTGTGTTGTTTTTACATCAGTCCATAAACTACTGAAATATCTCTTCCTCTCTGTTACGGCTATTGGGAGGTCTACAGCGACATCCATCACAGTGACTGCCCCTTTCTTATTCCTGAGTACAACCCATATTGTCTTACTGGATGAGCCTATGAGATTACCTTGACCTTCTACCTGATCAGCAACATCATTTACCTGGACTCTCTGAATCATCTAAATCATGGAATATTTAGCTACCAGTCCTACCCTTCCTTCAACCAGACTCTAAATATGTCTGTCTTAACTGTTCTGCACCACGCACTGAAATAAACACACTTCTGTCCTTCGGTGTCACTGTGCTCATTAACGTGATTCGATCTCGACTTCCTTCTGGTGTTCCTCGACCTCGTCTCTACCTTCCGCTCAATACGACATACCGAGCTGTAACTTTAGTTCCGAATTACCCCTTTACCCTACCCCGCCTGTGCATGCTACATGATAAAACGCTTGAAGGTGGCTCCAGCCAAATTCCTTGAAAGAATATTAGGTCTCTTTCACTGCAGGGGTAGCCCATCCTCCTTGCACAAGTCCCACACATCTTGGAAGAGAGCCCAATGATCTGCGTACCTGATGCCCTCCCTCCTGCCCAGACTGTTAGCCACACAACTAATTGGACGAAACTTGCCTTCTCTTTCCTCGCTCGCATGTGACACTGGAATTTATTCTGAGATCACCGCCTGAGAGATTCTACTTCTTAACTTTCGGCCTTACTCCATAAATTCTCTTTGCAATACCTTGTTTCTCTGTTGTCGTTTTATTAAGAACCATGGCCTCTGGCTACTCACTCTGCCCTTTCAGAATGGCCTGTACCTCTCAGAGACACCCTTGGCCCTGCCATGATGGAGGTAATGCACCATCCTGCAATCTCACTCAGTTCCCCAGATATGAGGAAATTCATTCGTTGTTCCTCCGACTGAATTGTTCGGACTGAAGTGTTTGGTACCTCTCTCTCTCTCTCTCTCTCTCTCTCTCTCTCTCTCTCTCTCTCTCTCTCTCTCTCTCTCTCTCTCTCTCTCTCTCTCTCTCTCTCTCTCTCTTTCGCCCTCTCTATTGCTTTATCTGTCACAGAATGCCAAGTGAAGGAGCTGGTACTTTGTTTTAAATTGCAAAATGTTAACATTCTGTTACAAGAAGATCAGACAGTTTTGTGAGAGCCGGGAAGCAAGGAAACAGGTTCGCCTCGAGCTTCAATTTAACAGGGCTGCAAAGGAGAATTCTCTGGGATGGCGACGCCACTGCTGCCGACGACATCAGCTGTAAACATCTGTTCTGTATCTCTAAAGGAACACACACAAAACTGGAAAAGAGTAAACATTTGACAGGACTCTCTTGAAGGGTCTCGTACCGAAACGTCGACAGTTTTTTTTTTTATTTTCCATAAATGCTGCCTGCCCTGCTGAGTTCCTTCAGCATTTTGTGTGAGGAAAAGAGTAAACAGTTGACGTTTCGTGCCGAGGCCCTTCATCATGAAATGATTTTGTGTGTGTTGTTCTGTATTTCGCGAATCTGCTGAATTTCTCGTGTATGTTTTGTAACTCTGTTCATTACATTGTTTCCATTTACCCACAAGAGGGGATATAGAATAGGAGGCATGAAGGCAACTGAATTATGACACCTTACAACATTTATTTCGAACGTTTAATTCATTTCAAAATCCGATTCTTTGGGTATTTCACTGAATCCTTCAGTTCCTCTCGGAATTTGCTCCGAGTCAGGGCGTAAATGCACGTGTTGGTGCAGGAACGGAAAATCTGTAGCATTAGAAATGTGTGTTGTGTGATTTAACGGGGCTTCGTGTCAGAATAAACAAAGCTAAAGGAAATCCGTCTATAGATACAAAATATCACAACAATATGAAACTACCGGTTATGCTGAAAAGCAAAACGATGGATTTGCGTCGGTTCTCCATCTCCCGGTCCTTGTCATTCTCTCCACTCTTTTGTCCCCGGAGCCCCTTGCGGGCTCGATTGGCCACTAGAATCCGCCTGACGGTCAGAATATTGAACAGCAAAATCAGAAAGAATGGAACACAAGGTTTTAAAATGAGGATACACGTCACAAATGCCGCCCATGAGGGAGAGTTTGTGAAGCTCATTGTAATAACACAATACCGGGGAACACCATCAATAATTTCTCCAGGCTCGTATGCAAAGCAGATGGGGACCGTCAGCAAACAGGTCAGCACACTCACTGTCCCGATAACAACAGCCGCCGTTCTCTCGGTGCAATATTTTGCTTTCAGCTTCTCACAGCAAATAGCCACAAATCGATCGACGGTGAAAGCGACAGACAGCCAGACTGAGGTCGCAATGCTCGCAGAAATCCACCATTCGTCGAGTTTGCACACAGGAGTGATGGACAGGAATGATCGCGGAAAATAAATCCGAGCAGTCCACTTGAGTAGCGGTTTCGAGATAACGACTAGGAGATTGGCCGCTGCCATTCCCACCAGATAGCGAGTGACACATTTCGAGAAACCGCACTTTCCCCGGATCAGGATCACAATCGCCACCAAGTTCGCTGGAAGAGAGACAGGGAACAGCAAATTGAGAGCAGAATCCAATGCAGCTCTTTGAGGGATCCTATAATATTTCCACTTTATCGTTGCATTTAGCGGTGGGAGGGTCGAGAGAGGGCGCAGAGCTGGCGGAGACAGAGAAGGAATCTACACAGTAAAATAAAGTCAATATGATCTGAATATGGATTCCTTACAAATGATCGAAATGTGAAGTGGCAGCGGAAAGCTAAAACTGGGATTCTCCCATCAAACAACCATCAACGTCCATGGCGATCCCTGTCAGCAACAGAGCAGCTGAAGGGCGGAACAAAAACAGGAAATGCCGGAAAACTATTCAAGGCAAAACAGAATATGTGTTAAGATAGTTAAAGTATCTCTCCTCGGAACTGTTATCTGAGAGACACCCCTGACACGAGTGCTAACTGGTTTCTCTTTCCACACAAGCTGCTCAGTCAGTGTTTCCAGCATTCCCCGAGTTTGTTTCCTATTCCAGCGTTTGTCACCTCACTGACTTTACAACAGAACACCGACTGATTCCAACAGATGCAGCGCAGTCTGACACAACCGCACAGACAGACATGACGCCTCCCACTGAATCCATCACAGGGAAGCAGGGGAGAGGAATTCATCGTCCAGCAGCAAACTCGGTGCCGTAGTCAGATGTCTGTAACGGTGTCAGTTGTAGATAGAATAGAATATATTTCACAGTATTGATAACTATGAAGTACCACGTCGCTTGTGCTTATTGGCTCTGGACCGACTTCACTGTGCTGTCCGTCAACTGCTTTGCACTCAGCCTATTCGCAGACTCCTCACATTTGCTAAAGTGTCACCACAGGTCGATGTTTGTTCATTGCATCTCATTCAGACAACCGCTCCCATACAAATTCAGACGATGAACTGGCAAAACCTTGTAAGGGCTGCACAGTATTAGCACGATATTTGCAAATGCAGTGCAGCTGCTAAAAGCCCAAAAGCCCAATAACATCCCGTCACTGATCACAATCTGCTGGAAGAACGCCACCGGACACGCTCTGTTCCAGAGACATTTGTGGATTCGCTGAATTCCTGCAACAGTTTGATTTTAAATCCAGATCCCAGAATCCACATCCCAGTAGGTCTATTCCACTCCTGAAATGCAGATCACGATGAATGGGCATGTAACAGTGGAACCAGCGAGAGGGCAATAGCAACATTGCAATTAAACTTATTTTTCCAACAACGGCAGCTGACACTGCGGCTTACCAGGAATCCCAAAGGCTGAAATAAAAGGGTAGTAAACTTCCCGTATGCGCTGAATTACTGGATACGCCATATCAGTGAGAATCAGTGATCTCTGTTCCTCCAGAATTCACAGCTCCAGCAGACAGCTGATCCATTCAAAGCGGCCCTGATTTATAGAGAGGACTAATCTCCAGAAATACGTTTATACATATCACTAATTTTCTTAGTTACAGTCACTGGAACAAACACTTGAATTAAATTGCAGTTGCTTAAACGAACATTTTAATTCAACACCGTTGTCTCTGATGTAAATATTGCGCCGAATGAAGACAAATATATCAGAATTCTTGGGCATTTAGCAGTGTCTATGGTGTCAATGAAGCCTCAGGATTTAATTATAACTATTAGCTATGTTCACGATGCAGCTACACTTACGGATTTCAGCTTTTTGTTGGCCAATTGTCCATCGATAAACGGAGACCAGCGGCACTGAACGGCACTTATCTTCTCTCCCTGCAGTTTCCTATTTGTCCTTCCGCTCCTTACTGGTCACACACACACACCCGAAATAAGATACAATAGGGAGACAAAGGTCACTATGGAAACGGTTAAATGAGCAGGTCGCTAATGTGCAAACACAAGAAAATCTGCAGATGATGGAAATACAAGGCAACACACGGAATTCTGCTGAGTTCCTCCAGCATTTAGAGTGTGATGTTGCTAATGTAATAATCTTTTATGAGCATCTCAAACTGCCAAAGGCTAAAAGAAAATTGGGAAGAGATATATCAGTCTGCAAAAGAATGAGCAGTCCGGATAAATAATAAAAGTAGTGCTCGAAATTGGGACAGGAATAATGCAGGATGGCTGGAAATGAAAGAGAAACAGACAAGCATAAGATACAAAATAGATGAGACAGAGAAAGTAAGAACGAGAGTCGCAGAAAGACAGACTGACAAAGAGATAGATAGATAGGTAGGCAAACAAACAGCCAGAGACTAAAGCTTACAGTGTCAGATCGTGATGTTTCTGCTGTATCTCCTCGTTTCCGGTACAGAGTGGGAGTGGGGCGGGGGGGTCATTCTGTACCTGCCACTCTCTCATACACAGTGAGAGTCCGGGGTTCTTTCTGTACCTGTCAGTCTCTGGTGTAGTGTGAAAGTGTGGGGTTCATTCTGTACCTGTCAGTCTCTGGTACAGTGTGAGAGTGTGGGGTTCATTCTGTACCTGTCAATCTCTGGTACAGTGTGAGAGAATAGGGTTCATACATTTTTTTTTTGCTTTTTAATTCACTTAGAAATATGACGTTAAGACATGGGATAAAATTAGGCTATTGGCCCGTCGGATCTGCTCCGCCTTTCAGTGATGGCTGATCCCTAACCCCACACCCCATCCTGCCCATAACCTTTAATGCCATGTCTCATCAAGAACCTATCAAGGTCTTTCTTAAATGCATTCAACAGCCTAGCCTCCAGATCTGCCTGTGGTAAGAAATTCCACAAATTCACCTCCCTCCGCTGAATGAAAATGTTCCGCACCTGCATTTTAAATGGATGCCTCTCTATGGCGTGTCTGTGCTCCCTTGTCCAAGACTCCCTCTCCAAGAGAAACAACCTTTCCACATCTACCCTATCGAGGGCTTTTAACATTCGAGAAGTTACAATGAGTCCCAGAACTACCAAACTTTGCTCATATTGCAACATTTAGTTCCTGGAATCATCCTTATGAACCTCCTCTGAACCCACTCCAGTGCCTTATAAATCTTAGCATCACATCCCTGCTTCTGTATTCTAGAACTCTTGAAATGATTACTAACACTGCATTTGCTTCCTCACCAACGACTTTGCCTGCAATTTCACCTTCAGGTTTATGAGATTTTGCGAGGCGCAGATCGCGTAGACATAGAGTATCCTTTCCCGAGGCAGAAATGTCTAACACAAGAGAGCATGCACTGAAGGTGAAAAGCGGTAGACTCGAAGGAGGTGTGAGATGTAAGTGTTTTATTTAGAGAGTGATGGATGCCGGATTGCGCTGTCTGCTATGTTGTCAGAGGCAATAACATAACAGGCTTTTAATAGACGTTTAAATTGGTACTGTACATAGGTACTGTAGTTTTCAGAAGGGACAGTACCTTGCATCCAATGAACGCACCATCCAGATGAACTTCGGTCTATAAAGAAAACCAGAGCCGTCACTTTCGATTCCTACCATCTAATATTTCACCTGTGGGTCTTGTGTCCGAGATCATCAATATCAGGGTGTATCAGTTAATAAGCGAGGTTCTCTTGGTGCATTTCGCCTCTCCCTGATTCCATGAATCTCTTTAAGTTCCAAACGAGACTATGAAACCGTGGGAATGTTCAGTAGGCGACAACGAATGCCTGACGAGACAAAGTTGTCAGTTGAAAAACTGTCCTCAGAATGGTCCAAAATGATACTGTTTGTTCTGCATTATTGAATATAATATGAGGTCCCGAGATCAGATACGATCCACAGCCCTATTCCACAGACAGAATTCACATTACAATTGTTGGTAGGAATTTCTATGGAAACAGTTCTGTTAAACTACAAAACAACCTTGATTAACGTAATGTATCATTTCCAAACATAATAGCCTAAAATAGCACTTCCTATTTCCGTAGAAACAGGCTGATGGAGGCTTGGATTTTATAAATAGACATATTGGGAAGCAGAGCGAGGAAGTCCTGGTGACTACATCTTTTTCCACAGTGGTACTGCTTTGGGTTTGGGGTTGTGAGATGGGAATAGCTCAATGCTGTTTGGGTTGTGTCGAAATTATGCAAAGACAATGAACATCGAAATTGAAACTGACAGTGATGAAAACACACATTACTTAACGGACAAAACTAGCCGAACTAACGACTCCATACGCAACATTAACTTTACACAGATGCCGCCTGAAATGTTGAATACAGTATTTTCAGTATTTTCTCTGTTTCTCAGAGTATTGTGTTAACCTGTGGGTTCAATACATCAGCAAAGATGGAAATGCGTTAGAGAGTGAGCAGACTATCTTTCCTTTCAGTCAGTCCTGACGAAGGTTCTCGGCCCGAAACGACGACAGCGCTTCTTCCCATAGATGCAGCCTGGCCTGCTGCCTTCCACCAGCATGCAAAACTGGGCCGAGAAGTGGGAGATGGAGTTCAACCCAGATAAGTGTCATGTGGTTCATTTTGTTAAGTCAAATATGATGGCAGAGTATAGTATTAATAGAAAGCCTCTTGTCAGTGTAGAGAATCCACTACAAGCGGTCCCACACAGCGCGGTGCCATTTTCCGGTTCTCGCCTTTCAGGGGAAGATCCTTTGAAACCAAGCAGACCTCCTTTCCTGGCTTGAATTGTCTTACCTCTCGACGGAGCTGATCAGGCTGCCGGGAATGCTGTTTCCGGGTGCGAAGCAGAGAAGCCCTGGCTCGTCTCCAGGTGTGCTTGTAGCGCTGGATCAGTAGTTCAGCAGCAGGAACTCCGACGTCGACTTGCTAATCAGGGAAGAGCGAGGGTTGGAATCCTTTCTGGCTTTCAAAGGGAGACATACCAGGGAAGGACGACTGGAGGTTATTGTGGGCGATGGCTGTTCAAACCAGTTGGGCGATCCAGGACGTAGAGTTGAAAGAGACAAGACAGCGCAGGGTTGTCTCCACCTCCTGGTTCACGCTATCAGTCTAGCCATTAGATGGTGGGCGGATGCCAGGCGACAGGCTGGCCGTGGCTCCAGTGAGAGAGCAGAAAGCCTTCCAAAAGCGGTATGTGAACTGTGGTCCACAATGAGACATTATGTCTTGAAAGAAGCCATGTAGCCTGAACACATGTTGAACCATGAGTGTTACAGTCACATGAGCCGATGGGAGCTTGCGGAGAGCAATGAAGTGGGCAAACTTGGAAAATCGATCCACAGTGACCAGGATAGTGTATTTCCAATACACGATGGCAGACCTGTGATTAAATATACTGAGAGTTGGGACCAGGTGCGGTGGGGCACAGGCAGTGGACATAACAGGCCCTCAAGACGCTGCCGTGACGTCTTGTTCCGAGCGCAGGTAGCACAGGCAGGTATAAAGTCGTGGACATCCTGGAACATAGATGGCCACCGAAATTGTCTCCTTAAAAATACTGAACTCGTTGAATTCCCGGATATCCAGCCAAACGGGAGGAGTGATCCCGTTCCAACACTTTGGAACGCACCGCAGCAGTGATAAACAGCCGGTTGGGAGGTCTCCCATCCGAGCCTGGATCTGATTGTTGGGCGGCCCTCACCTCTGCCTCTATTCCCCAGATCAATGGAGCAGCGATACGAGGTAGAAAGAACGGGCCCTGGATCGACACTGTCCTCAGATCCGTCAAACTACCGGGATAGGGCGTCGACCTTTGTATTGTTTGCTGCGCGGACGATACGTGAGGATGGAATTGAAACGTGTGAAGAGAGCCCGCCGTGCTTGACGAGAGTTGAGTCTCTTATCATGCTGAATATAGAGGAGGTTCTTGTGATCTCTCCAGACCAAGAATGCATGCTCTGTCCCCTTCAGCCAGCGTCGCCGTTGTTTCAGAGCCTCCTTGACGGCCCGAATCTCCCGCTTCCCAACGTCGTAACTCCGCTTGGTCGGAGTCAGGTGAAGGGAAAGAAAGGCACAAGGGTGCAGCCGGTAATCCGCAGACGAGCGCTGAGAGACGACAGATCCAATGCCTATATCGGATGCATCAACGTCGACAATGAATGGTCGAGATGGGTCTGGTGTTGCAGCACCAGGGCCGTGGTGAAATGTCGCTTTAGCGCTCAAAATACTGGGTCGGCATCGTCCGTCCAGTGGAATCCTGCCGAGGTCTTCTTGCTGAGTGCATGAATTGGAGCAGCAATAGAGCCGAAATTCCGGATGAAACGGCGATAAAAGTTCGGAAACCCCATGAAGCCCCGTACCTGTTTGACTGTAGATGATTTGGGCCACTCTGCAACTGCCTGAACTTTATTAGGGTCCATTTGAACACTGGATGTGGAAGGTATATAGTCCAAAAACGACACCTGGTCTTTATGGAAACCACAATTTTCAGTTTTGGCGTACAGATCGTTTTCAAGAAGGTGTCCGAGTACGCTCCGGACATGCTGGACGTGCTCCTGATGACAGCGGGAATAGATAAGGATGTCATCGAAATACACAAATAAAAACTGGTTCAACGGGTCCCTGAGCACATCGTTAACCAAGGCCTGGCATACAGCGGGTGCGTTGGGCAGACCAAAAGGCATCACCAGATATTAATAGTGGCCATTAGAGGAGCTAAAGGCCGTTTTCCACTCATCCCCTTCTCTTCCTCGAATCAGAGTATAAGCATTGTGCAGATCAGTTTTGGAAAATATGGTTGCTCTCCGGAGATGTTCAAACGCAGACACCATCAAGGGAAGCGGGTACTGGTTCTTCACAGTGATGTTGTTCAGGGGCCGATAACGATGCAGGGATGGAGCTTACCATCTTTCTTGTTCACAAAAAAGAAGCCTGCTCCTGCCGGCGAGGTTGACGGACGGATAAACCCCATGTTCAATGCCTCCTTAATATATTTCTCCATGGCCACCGATTCAGAACGAAAGAAGGAAAGGAGGCAGCTCCGGGGAGGAATAATGCCAGGTAGCAGGTCTATGGCACAGTCGTATGGTCGGTTTAGGGGCATCAACTGAAAACCTCAAGGAGGTCCGCGTTTTCAGCCGGAATCCCGGGCAGTCCACATCCTTAGCTGATACAGGAGAGGATTCATGGAAGGGAGCTTGAGCTGGACCCACACAGGTAGACAGGCATGACGGTCCCTACTCTTGGACTACCTTCAGAGACCAATCGATCCGTAGGTTATGTCGGGCTAGCGAGAGGGGAGCAAGTACTAGTGAGAGATCAGGTGAATTAATCAGTTAGAAATATATTTCTTCATAATGGTTGCCTTCGACTACAGTTGGAAGGTTGGATGGAAAGGTGGAACTCACTAGTTCCCAGCGCCTTGATATTGAAATTTTCTCTGAATTCCTGAGTGGGAACTCCCTATCTTTGAGCAAGAGGGATCTCCATGAGATTCCTGGCTGCATTAGAGTCGATAAACGCCTTAAGCTCATAGGTCTGAGACCTCTACGACAAGGAAGCTGCGACCATTACGAAAGAGATAACCGATTCTTCAGGATTCCCCTCCCCACTGACGGGTTTTCTCTCTTACTGAATGCTTGGAACATGTCTCCCGGAAATGTCCTGGATCACCACAGTAAAGGCAGGAACCCGATCTCTGGCGCCGCTCTCTTTCCTCCTGAGGCGCATGCGCCCCACTTGCATAGGCTGCTCTGTGGGCTGGGTGCTGGGTGGTGATGGAGGGGGAGAGGGCGAAGATATAAAGAACATAGATCAGGAAGTTTGAAACATTCTTACTCTGCGTTTCAACAATTCTGATCCATTTAATTTGATATGTATGCTGAGAATTCATTTGTTCTGGATTGAGTGAATCTCATTCTTTTGACCCTATGCTGGGACAGGTTAGGTTCGATTTGGAGAATGGAAATACGTGTTTACGCATTCGGTAACTGCCCTTCGATTAGAGGAAAACGGCGTGTCCGAGTGGCAGTTGTAAAAACGGGAATTATGTAGTCCAACATATATTTGCTACAGCTGGTCGACCCACAAAACTTGACGAGGAGAAGGACCTACTTGTCGCGATAAACAAGGAATCTCTCAGACAGAGCTCCAGCGACGGTAAAGAGCATTTCATTTTAATAAAGCTTTAATAAATCCGACAGGGAATCAGGAGGAATGGAGACAGGCTCGCATCCATTGATGTCAATGGATCTGGGTTTGAGAGGGTGGACAGCATTAAGTTCCTCGGCATTAACAACACCGAGGTTTTCAAGTGGTCTGCACATACCGGCTGTGTGTGAAAAGGGCACAAACAACGCATCTTTCACGTCAAACAGTTGAAGAAGTTTGGGGAGGGCCCGCATATCATAAGTTTTTTTTTATAGTGGCATATTTGATCCTGACTAGCTGCATAACTGCCTGGTATAGGAACTATACTCGGTATGAGTCTGCAAAGAGTTGTGTGGAGAGCTCAGCGCATCTGTGGATGTGAACTTCCCACTACTCAGGATATTTACAAAGACAGCTGTCCAAAACGGGCATTGGAGACCGAGTCACCCCAACCACAAACTGCTCCAGCTGCTACCGTCCCGGAAATCCAGGACCAACAGGTGCCACTACAGCTTTTTCCACCAGGCCTACATAATGCTTATATCATGCCGACACCACTGTATTTTATTGAATATCCTATTGAACGTACTATTTATTTTAAATTACTATAAATTGCACATTGCACATTTAGACGGAAAAGTAACGTAAATATTGTCATACTGATGTATATTATGATTTATGTAAATTGATGTCAATTCAATAAAGATTTAAAATAATACACGCTGGTAAAGCTTTGAAAAGTCCAATAAGGTAAGTACTGGGACAGAATCAATAGTAAAGTTATTACATACTAAAATTTAGAAAAACTCGGTCAAACAAAACGATTAGCAATGTCAAAGAAAAATAAGGAGGATATGTGTTTAAACATGAACAGGTTTAAAACGCTCACCATTTGAGGCACCATCTATTACAGATTTTATGGTACTATTATGCCGTGCAGCAAGTACATTGATAAGAACCAACACACAGACAAAAGTGAACTCCAGTTACATAGCAGGGATACCAATCACTGCCAATACAGGATAGTAAATACTCGCTATGTAGCAATTTGTTGCATAACCCATTTTCGGTGTGAAACAGCGATCAGGTCAAAATGGTCAAAGTGCCGATATCTGCTGTTGATTGTATCGTAAGCTTTTATGCAGGAGACGAACGCGCAATAGGCATTTAATCACACCAACTCATTAGTCACATCAGTGACAGTCCACTGAATAAACACATTAGGGAAGTCATTTATACGAGCTGTCTGATCTTGCAAAGGAAATCGCTTCTCTGTGAGATAATAAAATAACAATTGTATTTAATTTTGTTTCTCCTCCCTTTCAAATGATAATGTTGTACATAGGTCGCTATGACAAAAAAAGGTTTGTGATTTTCAGAAGGAACAACTCATTGACTCAATACTTTTACAAGTTGCAATATCTGACTCAAATAATTATCATTTTAATCACTCGGTGCATTGCATTAATATTCGTATGGTACGAAAGGCATTCTGTTTGCCTGTTAATGTAGGCACGTGTTTCATTGCAAGGCGAGGATGTACAATTCCTTATTGCCTTCACTTTTCTTGGTGCTGAAATAGTTGTCAAGTTAATTGAGAAGTAAGTTAGTTGCTGATTGTAGTAGTTATGTTCCTGGAGAAACATCACGAAATCGACAATGATATGAGCAACATCTCTCAAAACGTAAGGGCGGAAGTATCTGTAGCCTATGGCAGGCAGAATGCTGAAAATAAATCTAGCATAGAATTGTACTGTTTAACCCGAAATACCGGATTTCAGTTTATCAATAGGATAACGGTTCATTTTGCCACACACAGCTGACAGTTTGTGCTATTTCTTGGTGATTTATTTCCATATATTACCCATTTTATATCTATTCTATCGTTTGTTGAAGATTTTGCAAGACGCAAAATCTACTAGAATGCTGTATTAAGTCTAAAGCCAAGTAAAATCTAAAATGTTATCCATAAATTCTTACGCTAGGACCATGATTTTCCTTGCATGATTTATAACATATTGTAATTAAGGCAAATATAATGAAAATCTCCAAAACAAAACAGCATAAAATGAGAATGCCTTCTACAGGCGCTGTCTTTGTATCTGTGAACTCCCAGTACATACATGCTTAAGCTCATTACACCTTCTGGAGCATGGGTCATCGAGAGTACCCCCATAAGACGATAAGAACATAGGAGCCGATTTAGGCCATTCGGCGGATCCTGTCTGCTCCACCATACTGTTCCAGCTGATTGATTATCTCCCCCAAGCCTATTCTTGAGTCTTACCTCCGTAACCTTTGATACCTTGACTAATGTGGAACTTATAAAGCACCACATAGAATATTCTCAACGACATGGATCCACAGCGTCTGTAGCAAAAAAAAATCTACACATGTACTACCCTCAGGCTAACGAAATTCCCCCTCACCTCCTCTCTAAACGGATGCCCCACTACTCTGAGATTTTGCCCTATAGTCATAGACTCACACACCATAGGAAACATCTTGCCCGCATCCATTCTATCCAGACTTTTCAATATTTGATTGTTCAATGGGATTTCCCTTCATTCTTCAAAACTTCAGCGAATACAGGCCCAGAGCTATCAAAGACCCCTCATATGTTTACCTTTTCCTTCCCGGAATTATTGTTGTGAAGCTCCACTAGACAGCCTCCCATATTAGCAAATATTTTCGTGAATAGTGAGCCCAAAACTAATCATAATACTCCACACGGTCTGACCAATACATCATAATCTTCCTGGTCCCTCAACACCAGCTCTGTAGCAAAAAAAGCCCAGTAGAGTCTCTACTTTCTGAGAAGGAAAGTCCATCTCCCATCCCCCATCCTCATCACATTCTACAGGGGTTGCATTGAGAGCATCCTGAGCAGCTGCATCACTGCCTGGTTCGGAAATTGCACCATCTCGGATCGCAATACCCTGCAGCGAATAGTAAGGTCAGCTGAGAAGATCATCGGGGTCTCTTTTCCGGACATTACGGATATTTACACAACATGCTGCATCCACAAAGTAAATTATGCTTTGTGCATTATGAAGGACCTCATGCAAACTCTTCTCCCCCCCCACCCCCCCCCCCCGCTGTCTGGGAAAAGGCACCGAATCATTCACGCTCTCACGTCCACATTACGTAACGGTTTCTTCCCCCAAGCTATTAATACCCAGAGCCTAGACTGACACCTTACTGCCCCTTTGTCCTACTAATTATTTATTGTTTTGCCTGCACTGTTTTGCGTATTTTATGCATTCCTGGGTAGGTCTGTAGACTGGTGTAGTTTATCTTTTTACTGTGTTGTTTTTACGTAATTCAATCTAGATTTTGTACTGTGTCATGTAACACCATGGTCCTGAAAAAGCGTTGTCTCATTTTCACTATGTACTTTGCCAACAGTTATGGTCGAAATGACAATAAAAGTGTCTTGGTAAAACCTCAACAATACAATTTCGTTCTTATATTCTAATCATATTACAATAAATGCTAACATTTTAGTTGTCATTCTTATCACCCAATCAAACTGCACGATAACCTTTGGAGAATGCTGTCAAGAATTCCCAAATTCACTTGCGCCTCTGATTTTTGAATTTGCTTCCCGCTTGGTACATAGTCTCCCGCTACTGAAATGCATGACCATATATTTCCCTACAAAATCTGCCATATGCCACTTTTTTGGTGATTACATAAGCTCTTTAAGTCCTGTTGCAGAAATTCTGCTACCTCAACACTACCTGCTCCGCTTTATGTCTTCGTATCGTCCGCAAACTTGGCCACGGGGTTAATCTTCAACATTTAAAGTGAAGACAAGCGATTCCAACTTTGACCCCGTGAAACACCACTGGTCACCGACAGCCAACCTAAAAAGCCACCCATTATTCTCTGGTCGACTTCTGCCAGTCACTCAATGTCTATCCATGTCCGTATATTTGCAGTAATACCATGGGATCTTTTTCAATTTAGCAGCCTATTCGCTGATTCTCCTCTGTCTATCCCTGCTCTGAGTTCGTCAAAGAATTCCATCAGATTTCTCAGTCAAGTTTTCTACTGAAGAAGGTATCGTGATAGTGATAGTAAGAATTGGAGGAGATGGCAGTTGAAGGCGTGGCTGAGGAGTTGGTGCAAGGGGCAGGGTACCAGATTTTTGGATCGTTGGGATCTCTTTTGGGGATGGTGGGACCCGCACAGATTGGATGGGTTGCCCCTGAACTCGAGGGGTAACAAGAAAGGAGCTTAAGAAGAGGCTGAGAAGAGCAAGAAGGGAACATGAGAAGACCTTGGCGAGTAGGGTAAGGGAAAAAAAAAGGCATTTTTCAATGTTGTGTAGAACAAAAGGATGACAGGAGTGAAGGTAGGACCGATTACAGATAAAGGTGGGAAGATGTGGCTGAGGCTGTGGAAGTGTCCGAGGTCCTCAATGAATACTTCTCTTCAGTATTCACCAATGAGCGGCAACTTGATGACGATGAGGACAATATGAGTGAGGTCGATATTCTGGAGCATGTTGATATCAAGGGAGTGGAGGTGTTGGAGATTTTAAAATACATTAGGGCGGATGCCCCCGGGGCCTGACGGAATATACTCCAGGCTGCTTCACGAGGTGAGGGAAGAGGTTGCTGAGCCTCTGGCTAGGACCTTTATGTCCTTGTCATCCACGGGAATGGTAGCCGATAATTTGAAGGAGGCGAATGTTGACCTCTTGTTCAAAAAACGTTGTAAGGATAGTCCGGGTAATTATAGACCAGTGAGCCTTAAGTCTGTGGTGGGAAAGCTGTTGGAAAGGATTATTAGAGATAGGATTTATGGACATTTAGAGAATCATGATCTGATCAGTTTGAGTCTGCAAGGCTTTGTGAAGGACAGATCGTGTGTAATAAGCCTGATAGAGTTCTTTGAGGAGGTGACCAGACATTTAGACGAGAGTAGTGCAGTGGATGTGATCTACATGGATTTTAGTAAGGCATTTGACAAGGTTCCGCACGGTAGTCTTATTCAGAAAGTCAGAAGTCATGGGATCAGTGAAGTTTGGCCAGGTGGATTCAGAATTGGCTTGCCTGCAGAATGCAGAGGGTCGTGGTGGAGGGGTACATTCAGATTGGACGGTTGTGACTAGTGGTGTCACACAAGGATCTGTTCTGGGACCTCTGCTTTTCCTGATTTTTATTAACGACCTGGATGTGGGGGTAGAAGGGTGGTTTGGCATGTTTGCAGACGACACAAAGGTTGGTTGTGTTGTAGATAGTGTAGAGGATTGTCGAAGATTGCAGAGAGACTTTGATAAGATGCAAAAGTGGGCTGAGAAGTGGCAGGTGGAGTTCAACCCGGAGAAGTGTGAGGTGGTACATTTTGGAAGGACAAATTCCAAAGCAGAGTACAAAGTAAATGGCAGGACACTTGGTAGTGTGCAGGAGCAGAGGGATCTGCAGATTCATGTACACAGATCCCTGAAGGTTGTCTCACAGTTAGATAGGGTATTTAAGAAAGCTTATGAGGTGTTATCTTACATAAATCGAGGGATAGAGCTTAAGAGTCGCGATGTAATGATGCAGCTCTATAAAAATCTTGTTAGGCCACACTTGGAGTACTGTGTCCGGTTCTGGTCTCCTCAATATAGGAAGGATGTGGAAGCACTGGAAAAGGTACAGAGGAGATTTGCCAGGTTGTTGCCTGGTTCAGAGAGTATGGATTATGATCAGAGATTAGGGGAGCTAGGGCTTTATTCTTTGTAGAGAAGGAGGACGAGAGGAGACATGATAGAGGTGTACAAGATATCAAGAGAAATAGATAGAGTTGATAGCCTGAGCCTCTTCCCCGGAGCACCAGTGCTCAGTGCAAGAGGACATGGCTTTAAGGTAAGGGGAGGGAATTTCAAGTGGGATCTTAGAGGAAGGTTTTTTACGCAGAGAGTAGTTGATGCGTGGAATGCACTGCCTCAGTCAGTGGAGGAGGCAGATGCACTAGTGAAGTTTAAAAGACCACTAGACAGGTATATGGAGAAATATAAGTTGAGGGTTATATGAGCGGTAGGGTTTGGGGGTCGGCAGACTTTGTGGGCCGAAGGGTCTGTAATGGGCTGTACTATTCCATGTTCTATGTTCTATGACCATGCTGACTTGGGCCTATTAACGTTATGTGAGTTCGCTTCTTAAGAATGTACTCAAACAACTTTCTAATCGTTAAAGTCCGGCTAACTGGCTTATAGTTTCCTTTCTACTGGTTCACTCACATCTAAAAGAGTAAAGTGACATTTGCAGATTTCCAGTCCTTATTAATAACAACTACACTCACATCTAAGCTTGGACATTCTCGAATCTCTGACATACTGTAAGGGTTTTCCACAGTGGAGCCTGACGCAAACCAGTTTTTATCCATTTTTAGTTTTTTTTTGTCTGCACATTACTATGATCTCTCTTGCGCCATCTCCCAGCGGACCGATATCTACCGTCGCCTCTCTTATTCTTATTTAGTTTTTTTTTTCGGGGGGGAGTGACATTACGTCTACTCTTTTATAGTTTTATCATATTTCGTCTTTTTTTCTCTCTCTCACAGTGTTTTAGTTATAATTTGTTCGTTTAAAATATTACGCATACTTTAACTTCCCGGGAATTATTTCTATATTATATCTCCTTCCTTTTCCTTTTAAGCAACGGTTACCTCACCCTCCTTTTAGAATACCATTTCATCGTTGGGATGCATCTATCGCGCGACTTCTGAATTGCTCCCCAAAATTCCAGCCATCTGCCGTCATCCATACAAGTCAACTATCCCTGTCAACACCGGACAACCTCTGTGATTTCCTTTCCTCCACTGTAATACTGACAAATCTGACTTTATCTTCTACCTCTCAAACTGCGTGGTGAATGCTGTTATTTTATTATCCCTGCCTCTTAAAGTTTCCTTTACCTTAAGTTCCCTAATCAAATCTCGTTCATTGCAGAACACATAATCCAGAATATTATTTTCACAAGTCGGCTCCAACACAGGCTGCTCTAAAATTCTAGCTCGTAGGCCTTCTACATATACCCTCTCTTCAGATGCAGCAGCAATCTAAACTTCCCAGTCTATCTGCATATTGAAATCTCCCCAATCACGATGATAACTTTGCCCTTTTTTAAATTACTTTCAATCTCCTGTTGTACCGTGTATTCCACATCCAGGTCACTATTTAGTGGCCTATATATAATTCCCAACGGGGATATTTTACCCGTACAGTTCCTTACCTTTCCCGCAAAATATTCTACATTCACCAATACTATTTCATCTCGTTTTAAAAATTAGATTTCAGTTTTTTTGCCAACAGAGCCATACACTCCTTTTTCTATCTGCCTGCCCTTTCGATTCAATGTGTATCCCGGGACAATAAGCTCCTAACTATGATCTTTCAGTCACCATTCGTTAATTCCCAGGACGTCTTTTCTGCCAATATCTAATTATGCTGCACGATTGCATGCCCTATACCACTAACTAGCCAAAGTCCTCTAACAGAGCTCGTCGTTCAAGCTGTTCGCAGCTGCAGTTTATATTCTTGGTGTAACCTTCCACTCGCTGGGATGAGGTATTTAGAGCTTCGGTTGGCACTTCTGTAACAAAGTAATTTTTGGGACGGTGTTGCCCTACACATGCCCAAGTCTCGTGTTGACAGGCTTGCTTCTGGTAACCCATTTCGGATTTGAGAAGTCTCATGCTTTCATTACTTCTCCGTAACCCACAGTCAGTCAAGTTTTTGTTGACTCCAAGCAACAATCGACGTTTTTCCAGAATCTAATCCTGATAATGATAATGGAGGGCATTGTATGTAATTAGACTGCATAATTACTTCCACATGAAACTCTGCACAGCCAGTCCACGACCAGTGAAATGTCAAATAATACTTGCAAATGAAGAACATGGAAGAAAGATGTTGCATGTTTGTTTCCCTGATGCACTATATGTCCTTGAGTCCAGAAGCACCCACTTCCCTGCTGTTCACGATATTTCATTATATTTGTTTTTTTTTTCCTCCAGAAACGACGGCGAGACAGGAACTAGCTATTAGTGAGATCTCTCATCCGTAGCCTTGCGTTGTTTCTAGTACTCCTGGCCTCCTCCTCGATTACCTCCCCCTGATAACTGTAATAACACTCATTCAAGGTCAGCATCACTGTTCCAATCTCCAAAAAGGGGCAGACATCCGAAAGAACGCTCCCCGTATCCTTAGTCACTCCTGCTCGAGACAATTGATCATTCCTTCTCACTGGCTTCTACTAGGTCAATGATTTGATATTAAATCTGTTATTCCTTATGTTACGTAGTTGTCACGTGACAGGTGTTGAAGCTATACTGGACGTGAGGTAATGGTCTTGTGATAGTGGAGTGACGTCATTTTCCCGCCAGTGGAGTTCATGTGACAGGTTTTTTTACAGGGTATAAAAGGTGGACCCCTCACTGTGAGGAGGGGCAGTTCGTGGCTGGATTTGCCATGTTGACTTCATGCCACAGCGTAATTTATTGTTATGACGCAGTTTAGTTGAAAGATGGAGTTTTATTTAATGCCTAAAGTTTAAAATATCATTGCCAGCAGTTTCTTTATAATACTGCTAGTTAAAAATCAGTGGAGAGTGAAGATCGGAGTTCGAGAGTTAAATGATCGAGGAAAGTCGATTTCGACGGAGAAATAGGTTCGACCTTGTTTGATCCTCATTCGGAATTAAATCGTTGACTGTACACGGGTTAATCCCCGTGAAGTTGCAGAAAAGATTGAGTACAGTTTTGAAAAGGAAAGGTCAGTGCATTTAAGCCGTTTCGTTTTCACCAATTTCAAAATTTATGTTGAATTTGCCTATGCTAAAGCTGCGTGTTTTGAGAGTTGGGTTTCTTCTAAAAATGTAAATGGGGACGATAATACATTGAAAGAGCTGATTTTAATGGGGGAATTTGAAAGAATCATCCCTGATGAAGTAAGGACCTATTTAAATAAGGATACTGATGCATTGCAGGACTCTGCTAGATAAGCTCATGAGTATTTTCTAATCCATAAGAATAAATTTCCTCAGGGCAGAATTTTTAAGAGGAAAAATAACACGGAGACTAAATCGGAAATTAAATCAGAAGTTAATGAGAAAGGTAAGTAGGAAGGAAAACCTGTGAAGGAAAGACAGTTTCGTCCTATATGTAACTATTGTAAGAAATCTGGCCATGTAATAGCTAACTGTTTCCGATTGAAAAAGAAAGAGAGGGAAGCAGTTCCAGATGCTTGAGTGCAGCATACTGAAGCACCTGTAAAATTACAGGGTTTGATAAACACAAATGAGACTTTGTTAGAGTCTGACCAAGTTAAAAAGGGATATGATCATTTTATAACTGAAGGGCTTGTATCCTTGAAAGAAGGATCTACTCTGGTGCCAATAAAAATCCTTAGAGATAGTGGAGCTTTCCAATCACTGAGGTTATACGGCGTATTGAAGTTTAATGAAGAGTCTGATACTGGAGAGGTAAATTGTATACGAGGTGTTGGGAGTGATTTTATGCCTGTACATTTGCATAAGGTAAATTTAAAGTCAGGGTTAGTTACAGGATTTGTTAAAGTAGGAGGACAGCCCAGCTTACCTCTGAAGGATATTTAGACAATAGACAATAGGTGAAGAAGTAGGCCATTCGGCCCCTCGAGTCTGCACCGCCATTCTGAGATCATGGCTGATCATTCACTATCAATAACCAGTCCCTGCCTTGTCCCCATATCCCTTGATTCCCCTATCCATCAGATATCTATCTAGCTCCTTCTTGAAAGCATGCATAAAATTAGCCTCCACCGTCTTCCGAGGCAGTGCATTCCACACCTCCACAACTCTCTGGAAGAAGAAGCACTTCCTCAACTCTGTTTTAAATAACTGACCTCTTATTCTCAATCCATGCCCTCTGGTACTGGACTCTCCCAACATCTGGAACATATTTCCTGCCTCAATCCTATCAAATCCTTTAATTATCTTAAACGTTTCAATCAGATCCCCTCTCAATCTCCTCAATTCCAGCGTGTACAAGCCCAATCTCTCCAATCTCTCTGTGTAAAACAGCCCTGCCATCCCAGGAATCAACCTAGTGAATCTACGCTGCACTTCCTCAATTGCCAGAATGTCCTTCCTTAAACCTGGAGACCAAAACTGCACACAATATTCCAGGTGTGGTCTCACCAGGGCCCTGTACAAATACAAAAGGACATCCTTGCTCTTGTACTCAATTCCCCTTGTAATACATGCCAACATTCCATTTGCCCTCTTCACTGCCTGTTGCGCTTGCTCATTCACCTTCATTGACTGATGAACTAGGACTCCTAGGTCTATTTGCATTTCTCCCTTACCTAACTCTACACCGTTCAGACAATACTCTGCCCTCTTGTTCCTGCTTCCAAAGTGGATAACTTCACATTTATTCACATTGAATGAATTCTGCCAAGTATCTGCCCACTCACCCAACCTATCCAAGTCTCCCTGTATTCTCCTAACGTCCTCTTCGCATGTCACACTGCCACCCAGTTTAGTATCGTCAGCAATCTTGCTGATATAGTTTTCAATGCCCTCATCTAAATCGTTGACATAAATCGTAAAGAGCTGTGGTCCCAATACAGAGCCCTGTGGTATCCCACTAGTCACCTCCAGCCAGTCCGAGAAACACCCATTCACTCATACCCTTTGCTTTCTATCTGCGAACCAGTTTTCTATCCATGTTGAAACCCTGCCCCCAATGCCATCAGCTCTGATTTTACTCACAAATCTCCTATGTGGCACCTTATCGAATGCCTTCTGAAAATCTAAGTACACAACATCCACTGGCTTACCCTCGTCTAACATCCTTGTTACACCCTCAAAAAACTCCAACAGATTAGTCAAGCATGATTTGCCCTTGGTAAATACTTTCTGGCTCGGCCTAATCCTATTACTGCCATCATGATGTGCCACTATTTCTTCCTTAATAATGGACTTAATAATAATCCCTCTCAAATTGTAGATAAAATCTTATCATGTTATGATCACTACTTCCTAATGGCTCCTTTACTTCAAGATCACTTATCAATTCCTGTTCATTACACATCACCAAGTCCAAAATAGCCTCGCGCCTGGTTGGCTCAAGCACAAGCTGTTACAAAAATACATCCCTTAGACACTCCACAAACTCCCTATCCTGGGGTCCAGCACCTACCTGAGTTTCCCAGTTCACCTGCATGTTGAAATCTCCCATAACGACTGGATTACCTTTAGCACTTGTCAATGTTAACTCCCTAATCAACTTGTACCCAATATCCACGCTACTGTTTGGGGGCCTGTACACAACACCCATTAGGGTCTTTTTACCCTTACTGTCCTCAGCTCAATCCACACAGACTCTACTTCCCCTGTTCCCAAGTCACCTCTTGCTAAGGACTGAATCTCATTCCTCACCAACAGGGCCACCCACCCCCTCTTCCCATATTTTTGTCTCTACGATAGCACGTATACCCTGGTACACTCAATTCCCAGGCCTGATCCCCTTGCAGCCATGTCTCCGTTATCCCAACAATATCGTAGTTCCCCATTTTCATCTGAGCTTCAAGCTCATCTGTCTTATTTCTGACACTACGCGCATTCAAGTATAGAATTCTTAGCCCATTCCTCCTCTTTTTGCTTAAAAAACTGTCTATTGTACCTAACCCAGCTCCTTGAACTTCCATCGGGCTAATTGCACCTTGAATTTTGATGACCTTCTCAAGATCACCCAAACCTTCTACACATTTAACCCCATGCTCCTTCTGACCAACCCTCTGGATCTGGATCCCTGCCCCCTGCACATCTAGTTTAAACCTCCCCCCCCCCCGAGCAGCACTGGCAAACATTCCTCAAAGAATGTTAGTACCCCTTCGGTTCAGATGTAGACCGTCCCTTCGAAACAGATCCAAATGTCCCTGGAACAAAGACCAATTATCCAAAAACCTGAATCCTTCCTTCCTGCACCATGCTCTCAGCCTCGTATTAATGTGCATAGTCATTCTATTATTCGCCTCACTCGCACGTGGCACAGGTAGCAATCCCGAGATTGTCACCCTGGAGGTCCTGCCTTTCAGCTTCACTCCTAACTCCCTGAACTCTCTAAGTAGGACCCCCTTACTCACCTCACCTACATCGTTGGTCCCTACGTGGACCACTACATCTGGGTTCATGCCCTCGTTCTCAAGAATAGTCTGCACCCGATCTGAGATGTCCCGGACCCTGGCACCAGGGAGGCAACATACCATCCGAGACTCCCGATCTGCCCCACAAAATCTCCTATCTGGCCCTGTGACTATAGAATCCCCTAAAACTATCGCTCTCTTCTCCCCTTTCTATTTCTTTATTGGTTGGTAATGACTTGGCATGTGGACAAGTTTTTCCTGAAGTGCATTTGACAATGAAGTCAGAGGAACCAGAGATGAATTCTAACACAGATTTTTCCTGTGTTGTGACTAGAGCTATGGCTAAAAAGATTGATGCGCAGAATGAGGTTGTTACTCATGACTGTTCAACTCAGGATTCGAGTTTTGAGGATGTGGCAGAGACATTCTTACCTTCATTGTTTGAACAAGATTCTTGGAGTAAGTCTGTCTATGAAGATTTATCTCTGTCTCGGAAGGAGATGATAGCAGAGCAGAGTACAGACCCTGAGATTATAAAATTCAGAGAACAAGCTCTACTAGATTGCTAAATTGAGAAGGTGCTAGTAGGATATTACGTGGTAAAAAGAGTGTTGATGAGGAAGTGGAGACCTCCTACAATTCCTGCAAGAGATGAATGGAATATTGTTTACCAGGTCGCTGTCCCTAAAGTTTCTCGAAATGAGATTTTCACTTTAGCTCATAGTGCGCCTTTAGTGTGCAATCAAGGGGTAAGGAAAACTGTGGACAAGATTTTAAAACATTTTTACTGGCCTGGACTAAGAAAAGATGTGGCGATGTTTTGAAAAACGTGCCATAGTTGTCAAATTGTGGGTACACCAAATCAAGTTACACCAGTGGCTCCATTACAACCTACTCCAGCATTTGGTGAACCGTTTTCTAAAGTTATTATAGATTGTGTTGGTCCATTACCAAAGACCAAAACTGGATATCAGTACTTACACATAATTATGTACTTCGTCTACGTTTTCAGAGGCAGTAGCACTGAGGAATATAACAGCTAAAACTGTGACAAAGGCCCTTATAAAATTCTTTACTTATTTTGGATTACCTAAGGAAATACAAACTGATCAAAGCAGTAATTTTATGTCTGGATTGTTGCAACAGATAGTTTATAAATTGGGAGCTAAACAAATCACTTCGTCTGCATACCATCCAGAATCGCAAGGTGCCTTGGAGAAGTTTCATTCTACCCTCAAGATTATGATTAGGACATATTGTTATCAAAATGAAAGTGATTGGGATGAGGGTGTAAATCGACTTTTATTTGCAGTAAGGGAATCGGTACAAGAATCTTTAGGTTTCAGTCCATTTGAACTTGTATTTGGGCATAGAGTTAGAGGACCTTTAGCTTTATTAAAAGAACCGTGGATTAGTAAGGAAATACACACTAATTTTTTGGACTATGTTTTGAAATGTAAGGACAGGTTTCATAAAGCTTATAAATATAAAGCAAGGAAAATATAAAATTGGCTCAGGAGAAAATGAAAATTTGGTATGATAAAGAAGCTAAGATGAGGATGTTTAAGCCTGGAGATAAGGTGCTGGTTCTTTTCCCAGTGCAAACGAATCCTTTACAAGCTAGATTTCATGGTCCTTATGAAATTGTGTCTAAATTCAATGATGTGGATTACGTGATAAAAACTCCAGCTCTTAGAAGCCCAACACAATATTGTCATATAAATCTGATAAAACAATATTTTGAGAAACAATCTGATACTGTAACTGTTGTGGTTAATGAGAATGAGTTAGTTTTTCTGAGTAAGATGAAAAACAAAAACAGAATGTTATTAAATTGGAGTTTGATGTTACAAGAGTACTATATTGTGATAACTCATATTAAAGGTAAAGATAATGTGGTTGCTGATTGTCTATCTCGTTGATGAAAGTACAATGTAATTTTTTTATGGAGTGTTTTGTTTTACAATTGTAACACTCCTACTGTACTGTGAGTTGTAAAAAGTTTATATGGTGACAGTGTATTGTATATTGTGCAGGTTATAAAATTTATACATTTTTTTCTTGCAAATAATTGTTAAAATTTTTGTTCTTGACGGACCCCATTTTTTTTGGAGGGAGGTTTTACGTACTTGTCACGTGACAGGTGTTGAAGCTATACTGGACTTGAGGTAATGGTCTTGTGATGTTGGAGTGACGTCATTTTCCCGCCAGTTGAGGTCATGTGACAAGTTTTATTTACAGGGTATAAAACGAGGTCCCCTGCCTGTGAGGAGGGGCAGTTCGTCGCTGGATTTGCCATGTTCACTTCATGTCACTGCGTGATTTAATGTTATGACGCAGTTTAGTTGAAAGATGGAGTTTTATTTAATGCCTAAAGTTTAAAAGGTCATTGTCAGCAGTTTATTTATAATACTGCTAGTTAAAAATCAGTGGAGAGTGAAGATCGGAGTTCGGGAGTTAAAAGATTTCGACGGTAAAACAGGTTCGACCTTGTTTGATCCTCATTCGGATGGAATTCGTTGACTGTCCCCGTGTTAATCCCTGTGAATAGCAGAAAGGATTGGGAACAGTTTTGTAAAGGAAAGGTCAGTGCCTTTAAGCCGTTTCATTTTCCATCTTCGTAAATTTTTCGTGGGAAAAGTAGTTCGACTGGGAACCGCAGCAACAGGACGTGAAAGAGAATTTAAATCGTCTTAAAAAGTCTCTCCCTTAAATGGAATGTGAGCATTTTGAACTTTTACAATACTGCTTTGAAGAACTGTTTTTGCAACATCGCTTTAAAAACTGTTTAAGCTTCATTGCTTTAAGAACTGTTTATACTTCCTTGCTTTAAGAACTGTTTAAGCTGCCGCACAGCAGCTGACTTCCGGTTACGTGAGTGGTTTGTTTACTTTTGGGGTTTGTTTTTCAGTGTTTAATAAATGTTTTTACTTGTTATAAAAACCCCTGCCTCACTCATATATTTATTGTTGCTGAATCCGTAACACTTATGCAAGTATTAACCACCGTTGCCCTTCCCATGACAGTCACCGCCCTTCGGCCGCGTACCTCTTCAGAATACCTGTCTTCCACCTTTGGAAATTTCAATTGGCAACTGGGGTACTCACACTCAGCCCTCCGATTAAGACTACTCTAACTTCAAAGCTCTCCTCGCTCTGTAAATCGTTCCTTTCAACACAATTAACCAGATGCATCTTATATCGCGAGAGTGTGTATTTGATTTTATAACGTAATTTCCAGTGTAGAAAGATAAAACAGAAACTAAATTATTGTTACTCTGGATCCTATGAGGCGTAGAAACACTGTAAGATAAGAAATATAACAAAAACGCACAAGCAATAAAACACATAGGATAGCAGATGTAAACAATTTAATGAACATTGATTGATTTTAGGCACATAAGAAGTACTTTAAAGAAGTACTTTAAAATGTCCTTTCCAATCTAAAATTAAAGGACATCAGATTAGCTGGAATGTGCTGACATTTCACCAGATGGTTTGAGAATCTGAGCACACACTGGACAGAGTCCGAGGCAATAATATTTGCAGTCATCTCCTGCACAACGTTAAACAGTTGTATGTGTGTCAGCCTCTATCAGTCAAGTCGCAGGACACCTCGACAACAGTTCCTCACAAACATTCCTTGGCTTCAAACATCTTTAACTGCTTCATCAACACATTTCCTTTCACCGTGAGCTTCACTTCTGAATTCAGTGGAATCAATTTAATTTCAAATTTTTAATATCTTCATCAGATCCGCTCGCAAGCCATACGGTTTCAAGATGAACAATGTAGCGTTCAACAATCTACCGAATCGCTAAAATACCATACCTCAGATTTATTCTACTAGATCTTTTCTGTATCTCTGTAACGCTTTGTACCTTTCCAGAAGATTGGCACCCATAGATGAACACAATACTCACACAGCAAGTACTTATTGGTATGTGGTCTGCGCAAGTATAAAGTAAATTGGAAAAAAAAATATAATATGGCAATTAAACGGATTAATATAATAAGTTGGAATGTACGTGGTTGGAATCATCCTATTAAGAAGAAAAAAAAGACTTAAAATTATTAATCGATTCCAACCTGATATAATTTTTGCTCAGGAGACGCATATCAGGGTGGGAGATCAAAATAGATTTTTTCGCTGATGGAATGGATACAGCTCCATGCTACTTCTCAGAGCAAAACTACGGGCGTGTCCATCTTTATTGAATCTAATATATTTACTCGAGGATATTGAATCAGTTTCTAATGGTAGATTTTTTTTTGTTAAAGGAGTGATTTGTAATAGGAACGTTGTTTTGTTTAATTTGTATGGTCCTAATTTAGATGATCCTACTTTTTTAAAAAAAGATATTTGCTTTCCTGCCAGATTTAAATGAGTATATGTTGATAATGGGTGGGGATTTTAACTGTTGTTTAAATCCTATGATTGACAAGAGCTCATCTTATCAGCGACTTCCAAATCGTTCTGCATCAGTTATTAACTCCATTTTGACCGATTTGGGTTGATCGAATTGTGGAGACATTTACACCCTGATAACAGATAACCCTTTTTTTCACATGTTTATAAAAAAATATTCGAGGATTGATTATATTATAGTTGATCCCTGACTTTTGCCAAATGTTAACAACTGTGAGTATGAAACTATTGCTATATCTGATTATGCGCCTTTGAATTTGACAATGTCATTTTTGGCCGACACCACGGCGCATGTCTCAGACTTTATTGCAAAACTCTGACTTTATCAGTTTTATTGAAAGGCAGATAAAATAGTTTTTTTCTTTTAATGATATAGGAGGTATGTCTAAATTAATTATATGGATACATTCAAACCATTTTTATGTGGTCAGATTATTTCTTATTCAGCTAAACTTAAAAAAAAACAGACTACAGAAGAATTAGATAAAATTTCAAAACAAATTAAAGATTTTGATAATATCTATGCAACTTCCCCTAATATTGACATGTAAAAAAGGGTGGAACTCCAATCACAATATAACCTATTATTAACTCATCCAATTGAAGGTTATCTACTTCAGTTAAAGAGCCAATTTTATATGTTTGGAGATAAAAAAAAAATAATAAACTACATGCATCTCAATTAAAATCGGCTGGAGCCAAGAGGCAAATTTTGAAAATTCGTAGCAAAGATAGTACCCTGGCTCGGGATTATGAAGAAATTTATAAGATTTTTCAAAAGATTTTTATACTGAACTTTATAAATCTCAATGTCCAGCAGACTCTTCAGAAATGAATGCTTTTTTACGAAAGATTGTTTTTCCTAAAATTTCTGCTGAGGATCAAAATACTCTTGATGCCCAAATTACTGAATCCGAAATTCATAAAGCTATTTTTTCAATGCAATCAGGTAAGGCCCGGGGACTTGATGGTTATCCTGTAGAATTTTAGAAAAAAAATCTGTAAAATTGCTTTCTCCATATATGTTGGAGATGTTTAAAGATTCTTCTGTGAAAAGTGATTTACCCTCTACTTTTTATGAAGCTTCTATTTCTTTAATTCTCAGTAAGGATAAAGATCCTACTGATTGTGTCCATACACTGTGTGAATACATCTACTGATGCTTCTGGACACATCATCAGTGATGTTCCTGGAATCATTGGGTGTTTCGGGTCTTTCCCAGGTGACCTAGCCGGGACTGATCAGACCCCAGTTTGTGTCCAGATGGCTAGCTACACTTGACTCCATGGCTCCCCTCTCTTGAGCCACAGCCACCTTCAGGTCATCACTGCCGCATCGGTGGTACTGCGGATGGCTCTCCTCTTCCTCTCTCCCTCGATGCCGAAATTGCTGAAGGCTCTGGCTTAGAAGCGGGCTGCGAATACCCTACAACCGACTTCCACTGGGAAACACCTCTCTCTCTATCCATCCTGCTGGCAGTTTCTGACCAGCCCTGCATACTCAGATAGCTTCCTTTTAAAGGCCTCTTACAAGTGATCTTCCCATGGGACAGTCGGCTTCAGCATCACCACCTGCTTCTTACACTCAAGATACAAGGAAAATGTCTGGTGGCAGGGTGCTGGCTGCGATACGGACCGATTTCTTTATTGAATGTTGATGGTAAGATTCTCTCAAAGGTAATGGCCAATCGGTTGGAGAGTCTTACGGTAAAATATTTTTTAAAGATCAAACAGGCTTTATAAAGGGTTGTTATACTTTCTCAAATGTACGGAGATTATTTAACATTATATATTCGCCTTCTTCTAAAACTCCACAATGCGTTATATCTTTGGATGCTGAAAAACAACTTGAACGAGTCGAATGAAAATATTTATTTAATGTTTTCGAAAACTTTGGTTTTGTTATTATTTTTAATAATTGGATTAAAATGATATATAAAGCTCCTATTGTTACTGTTGTCACTAATAACTGTAGGTCTCCTTTTGTCAGCTATCCCAGGGGACAAGACAAGGTTGTCCTTTGTTATTTAGCTTAATATTAGTACCCCTTGTTATTGCTCCTCGTGAAGCAGAAAATATTCATTGGATTTTTATGAATGAGACCATGCACAAGTTCTCTCTTTACGCTTATGATTTATTAGTATTTATAATTAAGCCGGAAGAATCTATCCCTGCTTTGCTAAAATTATTTGCCAAATTTGGAGACTTTTCAGCATATGAAATAAATTTTAGTAAAAGTGAATTACTTCCTTTCAAAGAATCTGTCTCCATATATGATAATATTCCTTTTAAAGTTATGGATTCTTTTAGATAATTAGGTGTTATAATTACTAAAAAATGTAAGGATCATTATAAAGCTAATTTTTCTCCTTTAGTGGACTCTTGAAGTATTCCTTTAGTAGATGGAGCCCACTTACATTTTCACTTGTTGGTTGTATTCATATAGTTAAAAAGATGATTTTACCAAAATGTTTATATTTATTTCAGAATATTCCTGTTTTTTGATAAGAAGTTTTTTGATCAGATTTATTCTATTGTTCTACCTTTTATTTGGGATAATAAAAGACCAAGAATTGGTAAATGTAATTTGCAAAAGCTGAAAAAGGACAGCGGTCTCGCTTTGCCTTATTTAAGAATGTATTATTGGGCTGTTAATTTGTGGTATATGTCCTTTTGGTTATTTTGGGGTGATAGGAATGATCGGCAAATTTGGGTAGACTTGGAACTGTGAGCTGTGAAACAGTTTTATTTAACTTCATTATTAGGAGTTGCCCTACCTTTACAATTAGCTAAAGTTGCTAATTTAAACCTATATAACCATATAACAATTACAACACGGAAACAAGCGATCTCAGCTCTTCTAGTCCGTGCCGAACGCATACTCCTACCTCGTCCCACTGACCAGAACTCAGCCCATATGCCTCCATTCCTTTCCTGTTCATATACCTATCTAATTTTGCTTTAAATGACAATATCGAATCTGCCTCTACCACTTCTTCTGGAAGCTCGTTACACACAGCTACCACTCTCTGAGTTAAGAAATTCCCCCCTGTGTTACACTTCTGTCCACTAACTCTCAACTCATGTCCTCTTGTTTGAATCTCCCATACTCTCATTGGAGAAAGCCGATCCACGTCAACTTTATCTATCCCCCTTATAATTTTAAATACCTGTATCAAGTCCCCCCTCAACCTTCTACGCTCCAAAGAATAAAGACCTAACTTGTTCAATCTGTCCCTGTAACTTAGGTGCTGAAACCCAGGTAACATTCTAGTAAATCTTCTCTGTACTCTTTGTATTTTGTTGACATCTTTCCTATAATTCGGTGACCAGAACTGTACACAATACAAATTCGACAATACCAATGCCTTGTACAATTTTAACATTACATCCGAACTCCTATACTCAATGCTCTGATTTATAAAGGCCAGCATACCAAAAGCTTTCTTCATCACCCTATCTACATGAGATTCCACCTTCAGGGAACTATGCACCATTATTCCTAGATCACTCTATTCTACTGCATTATTCAATGCCCTACCATTTTCCATGTACGTCCTATTTGGATTATTCCTTCCAAAATGTAGCACCTCACACTTATTAGCATATCCTGTGGTTAAACACTCTTTACAAATTTGGCTCCAGTTCTGCAATTGTTTTAATCTAAAAAAATTAAACTTTGTAGTACAATTTATCATAATTACTTTTTGAAACCTTCATGGAGGGATCAAATTTTTACTTTCGAAAAATAAAGGTATTAATTTATTTAATAAAGGTATAATAAAGGTATAATTAATTTATTTAAAGGAGGCAGATTGATGTCTCTTGAACAATTAATTGATATGTATTCTCTCTCATATTCACACGTTTTACAATATCAAGTTAGATATTTATTCAAAAATATTTCAGTAATTTTCCTTACAAATCGGAGGCTAACTTGATAGATACTATTATATGAATCCCTCGTTGAAAGGTTCTATTGGAAGAATTTATAATTTATTATTACAATGGGATAAGTATCCTTTACTAAAGATTAAACAGGATTGCGAGAAGGAACTCAGTTTGACTTTTATATGGGAGGACTGGACACGGATTCTGAAGCTGGTTAACTCTTCTTCGATCTCTGCCAGTCATTCACTGATTCAATTTAAAATTTTACATCATTACTATTTGATGAAGGAGAGACTTTTTAAAATATTGCCCAATGTTGACAAGTATTGTAATAGTTGTAAAACTGAGATTGCTACACTGACACACATGTTCTGGTCATGTTCTATATTAAAACAGGTTTGGAAACCAGTCTTTTAGACAATTTCTAAAACTCTCAGAATCAATTTACAAGCTAATAATTTGACTGTGTTTTTTGGAATAATTCCTCAGAATATCCATGGTATTTCTGTGTCTGACCAAAATGTTATTGCGTGTGTTACATGAATAGCTAGGAGAGCCATCTTGTTGAAATGGAAGGATATATCAGCTCTTACTTTGTCAAAATGGTTTTCTCAAGTGATGCTATGTCTTAGCTTGAGAAAATTAGAAGTCGAAACTGTGAACTTTTATTTGATTTCGAGAAGAGTTTGAGCTCATTTGCTCGTTATTATCATTTCAGTTAACTGATAGATTTCCTCCACGATATAATTTTCTTTTAATATATATTTTTTTCTTGTTGGCGGTTTGATGTTTATTTTTAGAAGCTTTTTGTATGACATATAGCTCCGGGGTTGTACCTCCAATGGGTTTTTTTCCCTCAAATTTCGTGCTTAGTAGGGTATTTTTTTTATTCACAAAAATTTTCAATCCTTAAGATCTTTTCTTCTTTTTTGAAGCATTCTAAGTGCAGTTACAATATAAAAATTGAAAAAGATTTTTGTTGAATAGGGGTATTAATGCATTAGGGTTAATTATTTTTAATGCTTTTAGGGTAAAGGCTCCCAATACGCTCCCATTCCCCGTGCACCAGTAACAGTACATTGAAATGGGAATTTGGTGAAGAACACTGGTCAATATTCGGAGAGATTGCAGACAGCTTGTTCACAATGGAGGGATGCAAATACCTTCTCAGAGGATAAGAGGTTCAGTGGAACCAGATCACAGCTGAAAATTAAGGTAACAAACCCCACTGCAGTGGAGGACTGCTGTTGCCAGGGTTGTACAAGATAGAAACAGACCCTCTGGCCTATCACAGTTATGATCCTCATCACGCACAGCTATACTAACCCCAGTTCCCTGCATTAGTTTCATATTCCTCCGGGCCTTGCTCACCGAAGTACCTTTGCATGTGTCTCTAATATTGTTAAACAGTTCCCTGTATGTGGCATCATAGGTAGACAGGGTTGTGAGTTCCACTCTCCTTATCAGCCAAAGATTTGCCTCTCATTGGAATTGTACAAAACTGTTTTAAAGACAGATAGATTTAAAGGGGATCTGAAGTGTACATATTTCACACGGAGAATACCTGTCAGCTGCCAGAGGAGGTGTGGTGGCAGAAACCCGCAAAGTCTCAGTTCATTAAAACTTCTCAGGAATCTGTCATTCACTGTGTACGTCCTGCCCTCGTTGAACCGCCCAGAATATGGTCACTGATTTATACAGAACTGAAACAGTTCCTTCGGTAAAACGCATCCACAGCGACCAAGTCGTCGACCTCAACTCGTTCCATCCGCTTGCATTAGGTCCGTGTCCCTCTCAACCTTTCCTATCCATATAACTGTGCAAATATGGTTTAAATATTGTACCTGAGGCAGAGAGCCGGTGCAGTGTGGCGCTGACAGACACTCACTGTTCGGTGGGCAGAAAGAGGAGAGGCCGATTCCCACAGTGAAATCAAAGTAGAGACCGACTCGACTTTACTACAACCCCGTGCCCACCATCCTGGACAAACCGCCTACCCCGGACCGTTACACAGGAAACAATGTCAGTGACGGTGAGAAAACACACTGTATCACATGACAGTGTCAACAGCCCAGGAAGCGGGGCAGAGAGAGCTGTCAGTCAGTGGCGACGCTGAGAAATTGCGAGCATTGTAACTAAATGGGTACGGAGGGGAATTTCCGGGAACGGTGACCACCCGCACCCTCGAGATTTGAGTGTGTTATAGACAGTAATATTCACATTTTAATTTGACTCTTCGGTCTAATGAATGTTTAATGATTGTATTTTGTATATTTTTGTCTGGATAATGGTTTATAATTTGGGGTAAATAATCTTTGCAAATTGATCACAGAACCCTTCAAAAAAAATGAACTTTCCGGAAAAATATTGTCAAAGCCTACGGGATGCATTCTTCGAACATCTTGTACGAGAGCCGAACAGGGACAAGGCTATTCTGGATTTAGTGTTATTTCATGAAAAGGATTTGATAAGCGATCTCGCAGTAAAGGAGCCATTAGGAGGTAGTGATCACAATATGATAAGCTTTTATCTGCAATTTGAGAAGGATAAGGGCAGCTCGGAGGTGTCAGTGTTGCAGATGAACAGGGGAAACTATGGAGCATTGAGGGAGGAGCTGGCCAAAGCTGACTGGACGGATAGGCTAGCAGAAAAGACAGTGGAACAGGAATGGCAGGTATTCTTGGGAATAATATACAAGGTGCAAAATCAGTTCATCCCCCAGAGAAGGAAGGATTCAAAAGGGGGAAAGGGGCTACAGGGGTTGACAAAGTAAGTCAGAGATTGCATAGCGTTAAAAGAAAGGAAATATGACAGAGCTGAGGTGAGTGGGAGGACAGATGATTGGGAAGATTTTAAGGAACAACAGAACTTAACTAAAAAGACAATACGGGGAGAAAAAAATGGGGTACGAACGCAAGCTAGCCAGGAATATAAAGGAAGATAGCAAAAGATTTTTAGGTATGTGAAGAGAAAGAAGATATGTAAGAACAATGTTGGGCCCTTGAAGATTGAATTGGGTGAAATTATTGTGAGAAATAGAGAAATTGCAGAAGAATTTAATGAGTACGTTAGATCTGTTTTCACTAAGGAAGACACAAGCAATCTCCCAGATGTATGGATGGGTCAAGGACACAGGGTAACAGAGGAAACGAAACAGATTCGGAAGTAAACGGTGATGAGAAGACTGATGGGACTGAAGGCTGACAAATCCACAGGTCCAGATGGTCTGCACCCTAGGGTACTAAAGGAGGTGGCCCTGGAAATTGCGGATGCATTGGTCATCATTTTCAGATTCAGGTTCAGTTCCTGAGGATTGGAGAATGGCTAACGTTATCCCACTTTTTGAAAAAGGAGGGAGGGAGAAAACAGAGTACTATCGACCTGTTAGCCTGACATCGGAGGTGGGAAAGATGCTAGAGTCCATTATTAAGGATGAAATAGTGGCATATTTAGATAGCACTGATAGGATTGGGCCGAGCCAGCATGGGTTTACCAAGGGTAAATCATGTTTGACTAAGCTGTTGGAGTTTTTCGGGGATGTAACCAGGAAGTTAGACGGGGGAGATCCAGTGGATGTAGTGTACGTCGATTTTCAGAAGGCATTTGATAAGGTCCCACATAGAAGATTGGTGGGTAACATCAAAGCTCAGGGCATCGGTGGGAAGGCATTGACATGGACAGAAAACTGGTTGGCAGATAGAAAGCAAAGGGTAGCGGTGAAAGGGTGCTTTTCGGAATGGCAGGTGGTGAATAGTGGGGTGCCACAGGGCTCGGTATTGGGGCCACAGCTGTTTACTATTTACGTTAACGATTTGGATGAAGGCACAGAAAATAACATCAGCAAATTTGCTGATGATACTAAGCTGGGTGGCAGTGTGATATGTGATGAGGATGTTAGGATAATTCAGGGTGACTTGGATAGGCTGGTTGAGTGGGCAGATACTTGGCAGATGGCGTTTAGTGTGAATAAGTGTGAGGTTATCCACTTTAGGAGTAAGAACAGGAAGGCAGATTATTATCTGAACGGTGTAGAGTTGGGTAAGGGAGAAATACAAAGAGATCTCGGAGTCCTTGTTCATCAGTCACCGAAGGTTAATGAGCAAGTGCAGCAGGCAGTGAAGAAGGCTAATGGAATGTTGGCCTTTATTACAAAGGAAATTGAGTACAAGAGCAATGAAATTCTCTTGCATTTGTACAGGGCCCTGGTGAGACCACACCTGGAGTATTGTGTATAGTTTTGGTCTCCAGGGTTAAGGAAGGACATCCTGGCTGTAGAGGAAGTGCAGCGTAGATTCACGAGGTTCATTCCTGGGATGTCCGGACTGTCTTAAGCAGAGAGGTTAGAGAGACTGGGCTTGTACACGCTGGAATTAAGGAGATTGAGAGGGGATCTGATTGTAACATATAAGATTATTAAGGGATAGGACAAGATAGAGGCAGGAAATATGTTCCAGATGCTGGAAAAGTCCAGTACCAGAGGGCATGGTTTGAGAATAAGGGGTAGGTCATTTAGGACAGAGTTAAGGAAAAGCTTCTTCTCCCAGAGAGTTGTGGGCGTCTGGAATGCACTACCTCGGTAGGTAGTGGAGGCCATTTCTCTGGATGCTTTCAAGAAGGAGCTAGATAGGTATCTTATGGATAGGGGAATCAAGGAATATGGGGACAAGGCAGGAACCGGGTATTGATAGTAATTGATCAGCCATGATCTCAAAATGGCGGTACAGGCTCGAAGGGCCGAATGGTTTACTTCTGCACCTATTGTCTATTGTTTTAATCCAAAGTACTTTAACGGAAAAAATGGAAACTCGGCAGCACAATACAGCCCCTTCAGCCCATAAAGTTGTGCTGAACATGCCCCTACGTTAGAAACTACAAGGCTTACCCATAGCCCTCTATTTTCGAAGCTTCCATGTACCGATCCAAAAGTCTCTTAAAAATCCCTATCGTATTCGCCTCCTCCACCGTTGCCGACAGCCCATTCCACACACTCAGCACTCTGAGTAAAAATCTTATCACTGACATCTCCTCTGTATCTACTCCCCTACACCTTAAACATGTGTCCTCTTGTGGCAGACATTTCAGCCCTGGGAATAAGCCTCTGACTACCCACGCGATCAGTGCCTCTCATCATCTTATACACCTCTATCAGGTCACCTCTCATTCTCCATTGCTCAAAGGAGAAAAGGCTGAGTTCACTCAACCTTTTCTCATAACGGATGCTCCCCAATCCAAGCAACATCCTTGAAAATCCTCTACACCTTTTCTATGAATTCCACATCCTTCCGCTAGTGAGGCGACCAGAAGTGAGCACAATACTCCGAGTGGGGTCTGACTAGAGTCCTATATAGCTGAAACATTACCTCTCGGCTTCTGAATTCAATTCCACGTTGATGTACGCCTTCTTAAACACAGAGTCAACCTGCGCAGCAACCTCCCGCAGTGAGATCCTTTTGCACACTGCCGAGAGTCTTACCATTAATACTATGTGCTGCCATCATATTCTGCCAATTCGCAGCCCAATTTTCAATTCTCAAGCCCTACCAATGTCTCGCTGTAACCTCTGACAACCCTCCACACTATCCACAACACCTCCAACATTTGTGTCATCAGCAAACTTGCTAAACCATCCCTCCACCTCTTCATCCAAGTCATTTATTAAAATCACAAAGAATATGGTTCCGGAACAGATCCCTGAGGCACACCACCGGTCACCAAACTCCATGCAGAATATGGCGCGTCTACAAGCACACTTTGTCTTCTGTGGGCAATCCAGCTACAGAGCCACAAAACAATATCTCATTGGATCACATGCCTCCTTACTTTCCCTTGCATGGGGTACCTTATCAAAAGCCATGCTAAAATCCATATGCACTACGAAAACTGCTCTTCCTTCATCATCCTCAAAAAATTCAATTAGGCTCCTAAGGTTCGACTTGCCCTTAACAAAGCCGTGCTGACTATTCCTAATCATATTATACGTTTCCAAATGTTCATAAATCCTGCTTCTCTGTATCTTCTCCATCAACTTACCAACCACTGAGGTAAGACTCGCTGGTCTATAAATTCCTGCACTATCTCTACTCTCTTTCTTTAATAAAGGAACAACATCCGCTGCAATCCAATCCTCTGGATTCTCTCCCGTCCCCACTTATGATGCAAAGATGATCACCAGAGGTTCAGCAATCTCCTGCCTCACCTCCCACAGTAGCCTGGGGCACATCTCATCAAGTCCTGTCAACTTAACCAACTTGTTGCTTTCCAAAAGCTCCAGCACATCCTTAGTATCTACAGGCTCAAGATTTCAGTCTGCAACAAGTCATCACTACAATCACCAAGATCCTTTTCCATAGTAAATACTGAAGTAACGTATTCATTAAGTACCTCTGCTATTTCCTGCGGTTCCATACATACTTTCCCACTGTCACACTTGACAAGTCTTATTTTTTCACGTCTTATCCTTTTGCTCTTCAGTTACTCGTAGAGAGCCTTGGGGTTTTCCTTAATCCTGCCCGTCAAGTCCTTCTCATGGCCATTCCTGGATCTCCTAATTTCCTTCTTACACTTCTTCTTGTCAGCCCTATAATCCTCTGGAGCTGTAACATTACCTAGCTCTATAAAACTTTTGTAAGCTTTTCTTCTCCTCTTGACTAGATTTATTACAGCCTTTGTACACCATGGTTCTTGTACCCTGCCATAAATTCCCTGTCTCTCTCGAACGTAACTGTGCAGAATTCCACTCAAGCATCCCCTGAACATTTGCCACATTTCTTCAATACTTCTCTTCTTTGGAACGAGAATATCTTTTTCCAACGTAAGCTTCTAATTTCATGCCCGACAGACTCATGATTCCCTTTAGTCCAATTTAAACACTTTTCTAACTTATCTGTTCCTATCGCTCTCCAATGCTATGTAAAGAGGTAAAATTGTGATCACTATCTCCAAAATGCTCTCCCACTGAGAGATCTGAAACCTGACGAGGGTCATTTCACAGTTGTTATCACAGTGTGCATACTTCACCATATAGATCAAAGTAAAAATTATTCTCACAGTACATACACGTCACCACATTCAACCCTGAAATTCATTTTCTGCAGGCATTCTTTGCAAATCTATAGAACTGTAATTGTGAAATGTAAATATGAGGAACTATAAACTGCAATGAAACAGTGCAAATGCAGAAAAATAAGTAGCAATAAATAATGACCATGAAATAACAATAAAACAGAGCCCCTAGATGAGTCCTCTCATGAGTGATACTGTCCCCTTTTGTTCAAGCCCCTGATGTCTGAGGGGTGGTAACTGTTCTTGAACCTGCTGCTGCGTGTCCTGACGTACCGGTACCTTCTATCTGATGACAGCAGTGAGAAAAGAGCATTGCCTGGGTGATGAGGATCTTTGATGATGGATGTTTCTTTTCTACAGCTATGTTTCATGTAGATTTGCTCAGTGGTTATGATGTACCTGAGCTGAATCCGCTACCTTTTGTCGGATTTTCCACTCAAAGGCATCGATGATCCTTTACAGCCAGTAATGCAGCCAGTCAGCACACTATCCACCTCAGACAAGATAGAAGTTTTGCAAAGTTTTCGATGACATGCTGAATCTCTGAGAGCACTGAGGAAGTAAAGGTGCAGTCGTGCTTTCTTCAGAATAATATTTATATGATGGGTTCAGGACAGATCCTCTGACAGTGACACACAGGAATTTAAAGTTATTGACTCTCTTCACTTCTGATTGTCCAATGATTACTGGCTCATGGATGTCTGGCTTCCCTCTCCTGAAGACTGCAATCTGTCCCTTGGTCTTACTGACACTGAGTGAAAGGTTGTTGTTATTATGCCACTCAGTCATGCTTGATCTCTGGAGCCTTGGTCTTTAAGCTCTGTCTGTATGCAGGTGGGACGAGTACAGTCAAATGATCTGCCTTAACAAAATGCGGTCTCGGGAACAGGCATTCCTTATCATAGTGCAGTAGAGGTCTAGTGTGTTGGGACATCTGGCACAATAGGATACTAATTTCAGCTTCATTATCTTTCAGGTATTTACAGTGTTACGGATTCAGCAACAAAAAATATATAAGTGAGTTGTCAGGCTCCGATTCTGATTCCGCGTTCCGGGTTTTGATCCGGTCGGAGGGCTCCGGACTCCGGGTCCTGCAGTTGTCCCTCCCCTCACCCGTGATCTGGTTCGGACCCTCGTCGCTCAAGGACGCACACCTGTAACTCATTGAGCTGCAGGTGTATATAAGGGGCCTGGCGACTGGGACCAGACTGGGTGGTCGTTTTGTTCTGTTTCCTGTTGCTCCGCCAGCTCCGAATACTTCTCTGCATTCTGCTATCCTGCCTGGGCTCAGATTTACTCCTCATCGTGCTTCTATGCCCCGTATCAGTAATGTCAGATTGGTACTCTCCCCCCACCTTTCTTCCCCTGCGCTGGCACGCTTCTACGTCCGTTTGTTTTGCGCGCTCGGACGCGCTGTCTGCCGGCCGTTTCCGGTTTTACCGTTATCATGACTGTTGTGTTGGTCACCCCGGACCTATGCCCGTTCCTACCCCTTGCCTCAGTCGGACAGCTCCGGCCGACCTGCCGCTGCCCGGCGTGGGTTCTGCCCCGTCCTCCTCTTCCACCCGCCTACGGGTTCGCGTCGTGCCCAGGCCTCCGGTGTTTCCGCCTGGGAGGCGGCCCTACCCGGGACATATCTACCCAGCCTATCTAGCCACCTGGACCTGCCTGCCTACCTGCCTGAATCCCGGGGACCTGCCTCGCTGCCTGCCTGAACTTCGGGAGCCCGCTCCGCGCTGCCTGCCTAAATTTCGGAAGCCCGCTCCGCTCTGCCTGCCTGAACTATATCTTCCTGAACCCCAGCTCTATTCTTAAGTGCCATGGCATCCCCATCCTGTCTCCCCCCCCCCTCCAGTACTTCAGTGTCTGCGTCCTGCGTTTGGGTCCATCCGGCCGCGTTCCTGACACGAGGCAGGGTTTTCGTTAATAACAAATAAACCATTTATTAAACACTGAAAAACAAACCCCCAACAGTAAACAAACGACTAAAGCAACCGGAAATCAGCTGCTCTGCGGCAGCTTAAACAGTTCTTAAAGGAGTAAAGCGAGAACAGTTCTTAAAGTGATGTTGCAAAAACAGTTCTTCAAAGTAGTACTGTGAAATGCTTATAGTTCATTAAGGAGAGACATTTTTTAGGCGATTTAAATTTTCTTTCATGTCGGTTTGTTGCAGTTCCCAGTCGAAGTATACTTTTCCCGGAGAATTTACGAAGATGAAAATGAAATGGCTTACAGGCACAGAAACTGCACCAAACCCTTTCTGATCTCAGCGCAGGGGCTTACGCGGGCACAACCAACGAAATCCTTCCGAATGAGGATCAAACAAGGTCAAACCTCTTTCACTGTCGAAATCGACTTTCCTCGATCTTTTAACTCCCGAACTCCGATCTTCACTCTCCACTGATTTTTAACTTGTAGTATTATAAAGAATCTGCCGGCAATGACCTTTTAAATTTTAGGCTTTAAATAAAACTCCACCTTTCAACCAAACTGCGTCATAACATTGGACCACGCTGAAGCATGGAGTAAAAATGGCAAGTTCAGCCACGAACTGCCCCCCCCCCCTCACAGGGGTGTCCTCCTTTCATACTCTGTCAAAAAACAAAACACATGTCACATGACCTCTACTGGCGGAAAAATGACGTCACTCCACCATCACAAGGCCATTACCTAAAGCCCAGTATAACTTCAACAGCTCAAAACCCTCACAGGTAACACCTCCCTCCAAAAAAATGTTGGTCTGTCAAGAACAAAATTTTAACAATTATTTACAAGAAAAAAACAAATTTAAATTTTATAACATACAGAGTATACATAGTATCATCATATAACATCTTACAATTTACAATACAGTAGGATTGTTACAAATGTAAAAAAAAACTCCATTAAATAAATTTACATTGTACATTCAACAACAAGATAGACAATCAGCAAACATATTATCTTCACATTTATTATGTTATCACAATATTTTGCTCGTAACATCAAATTTCAAACTCATAATCTCCTGTTTTTGTTTTTCATCGTACTCTGAAACACTAACGGATTATGATCAGTGTAAACAATAAGTAGTTTTTGAGTTGTACCCACTTACACGTCAAAATGTTCTAAAGCTAAAACAAGTGATAGCAATTATTACTCTATTGTCGAATAGTTTATTTGATGCTGATTAAATTTCTTATAAAAGAAAGCTACTTGATGTTCATCCTCATCACCCTCATTCCTTTGGAATAATACTGCTCCTGCAGCCCCATCACTAGCATCTACAGCTAATGAGAAAGGTTTTTTCAGTCAGGTGCCTTGAACACAGGTTGTTGACATATCATTATTTTCAATTTTTTCAAATGCTTCTTGACAAGGCACTGTCCACACAAACATCTCATTCTTCTTCAAAAGGTCAGTTAATGGAAGGGCCACATTAGCAAAATTCTTACAAAATTTTCCATAATAGCTTACCATTCCCAAGAGTCTCCTGAGAGTTTTTTCTCCCGTTGGAGTGGGAATCTCTAAAATTGCCTGATCTTTTGCCTGAACAGGAGCTACCTTACCTTGACCCACAACATAACCAAAGTAAGTCACAGTGGCATGTCCAAACTCACTTTTAGCTAATTTCATAGTTAAGTTAGCTTTTTAGTTAAGTTAGCTTTTGAAAGCCTTTCAAACAATTTCTCCACCGCAATAATGTGTGCTTCCCAAGTATCATTTCCTGTCACTAAATCATCAATATAAGCATCTGTATCTTTCAATCACTGAATCACAGAGTTAGTCATCCTCCGGAAAGTACCTGGGGCATTCTTCATCCCAATTGGAAGAACATTATATTCATATAGCACAGATGGAGTTACAAATGCAGAAATCTTTCTACCTCTGTCCGTTAGTGGAAACACTAATACCCTTTCAATAAATCAATCTTTGAAAGGAACTTTGCTTTTCCAACTTTATCTACACAATCATCTACTCTAGGAATTGGATATGCATCTGTTTTCGTTACAGCATTCACGTTCCTATACTCCCTACAAAGCCTAATACTACCATCTGGTTTTGGCAACATAACACAAGGTGATCTCCAATTCGAGGTAGAAGGTGTAATAATATTATTTTCTAACAGATATTTAATTTCTTTCTCAGCAATTTCACATTTTTCCATGTTCATCCTATATCGATGTCGTTTAATGGCTTTGGCATCACCAACATCGACACCATGAGAAGCTATAGTATTCCTTCTCGGAATATCTAGAAACAAATCCTTATATTAAAAAATTAATTGCTCATTTGCTGTTTCTGCTCTGGCTGTAAAGGTGGTAATTTCTCATCAGTATTTTCCAGAATGATTGAATTTAGTAACCTCACATAGCAATGTTGGATTTAGAATGAAATTCAGATGAATCATCTAACATGTTCCTAGTTAAAACAAACTCATTATTATTAACCACAACAGTTAGGGTAGCAGACTGTTTCTCACAATATGAATTTATCATATTTATATGGCAAATTTTTGTTGGCCTTCTACGATCTGGAGTTTTCATCCATAATTCACATCATTGATTTTAGATACAATTTCATAAGGACCATGAAATCTAGCTTGTAATGGATACGTTTGCACTGGGAAAAGAACCAGCACTTTATCTCCAGGCTTAAACATCCTCATCCTAGCTTCTTTATCATACCAAATTTTCATTTTCTCCTGAGCCAATTTTAAACTTTCCTTAGATAAGCTACAAGCTGTATGTATCCTGTCCTTAAATTTCAAAACATAGTCCAACAAATTAGTGTGTACTTCCTTGCTAATCCACTGTTCTTTTAATAAAGCTAATTGTACTCGAACTCTATGCCCAAATACAAGTTCAAATAGCCTGAAACCTAAAGATTCTTGTACCGATTCCCTTACTGCAAATAAAAGTAAGTTTATACCCTCATCCCAATCACTTCCATTTTCCACACAATATGTCCTAATCATATTCTTGAGGGTAGAATGAAACCTCTCCAAGGCACCTTGCGATTCCGCATGGTATGCAGACGAAGTGATTTGCTTAGCTCCCAATTTATAAACTATCTGTTGAAACGATCCAGACATAAAATTGCTGCCTTGATCAGTTTGCAATTCCTTAGATAATCCAAAATAAGTAAAGAATTTTATAAGAGCCTTTGTCGCAGTCTTAGCTGTTATATTCCTAAGTGTTGCTGCCTCCGGAAACCTAGAGGAAGTACACATAATAGTCAGCAAGTACTAATGAACAGCTTTTGTCTTTGGTAATGGACCGACACAATCTATAATAACTTTAGAAAACGGTTCACCAAATGCTGGAATAGGTTGTAATGGAGCCACGGGTGTAACTTGATTTGGTTTATCCACAATTTGAGAAGTTTGGCACGTTCTACAAAACATCGCCACATCTTTTCTTAGACACGGCCAGTAAAAATGATTTAAAATCTTGTCCACAGTTTTCCTTATCCCTTGATGTGCACCTAAGGGCACACTATGAGCTAAAGTCAAAATCTCATTTCGAGAAACTTTAGGGACATCTACCTGGTAAACAATATTTCATTCATCTCTTGCTGGAATTGTAGGAGGTCTCCACTTCCTCATCAACACTCCTTTTTCAAAGTAATATCCTACTGGCACCTTCTCAATTTCACTATCTGGTATAGCTTGTTCTCTTAACTTTAAAATCTCAGGGTCTCTACTCTGCTCTGCTATCATCCTCTTCCGAGACAAAGATGAATCTTCATAGTCAGACATGCTCCAAGAATCTTGTTCAAACAATGAGGGTAAGAAAGTCTCTGACACATCCTCAAAACTCGAATCCTGAGTTGAACAGTCATGAGTAACAAACTCATTCTGTGCATCAATCTTTTTAGCCATAGCTCTAGTCACAACACAGGAAGAATCTATGTTAGAATTCATCTGTGGTTCCTCTGACTCCATTGTCAAATGCACTTCAAGAAAAACTTGTCCACCTGCCAAGTCATTACGTACAACAAAGAAATATCCTTCACAGGTAAGCTAGGCTGTTATCCTACTTTAAAAAATCCTGTAACGAACCCTGACTTTAAATTTACTTTATGCAAATGTACAGGCATAAAGGCACTCCCAACACCTATGATAAAATTTACCACGCCAGTGTCAGACTCTTCATTAAACTTCAATGCATTGTCTAACATCAGTGATTGAGAAGCTCCAGTATCACTAAGGATTTTTATTGGTACCGGAGTAGATCCTTCTTTCAAGTATGCAAACCCTTCAGTTATAAAACCCTTTTTAACTTGGTCAGACTCTAACAAAACATCATTTGTGTTTAGCAAACCCTGTATTTTTACAGGTGCGTCAGTATGTTGCAGTCAAACATCTGGAACTGATTGCTTTTTTTTTCATTCGGAAACATGGCCTGATTTCTTACAATAGTTACATCTAGGACCAAATTGTCTTTCCTTCACAGGTTTTCCTTCCTCCTTACCTTTCTCAGTAACTACTGATTTAATTTCTGGTTTACCTTGAGTCTCTGTGTTATTTTTCCTCTTAAAAATTCTGCCCTGAGGAAATTTATTCTTATGGATTAAAACATACTCCTCAGCTAATTAGAAGAGTCCTGCAATGTATCAGTATTCCTCTCATTTAAGTAGGTCTGTACCAACTAGTAAAGTATGTTTAGTAATGGAACTTTAGTAATGAGGCATATAGCCACTGAATTCACTTTCTGTTTTCCTACTGATAATACTTGATCAACATTTGGTTTAACTTTTTTGCAAGGCCTCTGCATACGACACACCTAATTGTACTTTAACCTGACCAAACAGCTGCCTTCTTAAGCACCTCAGATCCTTATAAACTGCAAAAAATGTTCTCACAATTACATTAATTAAACTTTACAGCTTCACAATCTCCATACTTATGTGCCCACCACACTCCCTACACCTTAGTTTCTCATGATATACTGCCACAACATGCCCAACTCTTTGACATTGTTAACATTGAAGCAGAGGTGGAATATAAGCTTGTACATTATAACTAACATATCAACACAGTTAAAATCTCCATTTCTGGCAACGTAATCGTTTTATCTAACCTACCTTGCCTTCCTGTAAATGAGTTTTAATGATGTAATCTCCTCTACCGAAATCTCCACCGGAACACCGGTCTTAACACCCCTGATACCTCTATTTTCATTAGGCAACATAGATTCTATCTTACTTTTATTCAAATACAGCATTCAAATATAATGCCTGTCACAGTTTCTTAACCTGACTCATGATTAGCACATCACCTCTTCTTACTTTCTTTTTCAATCATTTTATTAAATTTCAAATTAATAAGCATATCGATATTGGTAATGGTACATAGAGATCAGGATTGTATTAATAACGGGTGACATGTAAAACACATATTTAGAACAGCAAATAGAGTTTTGCCTCCCAATCTCTTAGTAATTAACCATGAGAAAATATATTTATAAAAAGAGAAAAATAACCCTTGACTAAAAAATAACTAAACTAAAAAAAGCGAAAAAAGAATGGGCTGCCATGCTCCATCGGGTAAAATTATAATTTGTTGTTAACACTGCTCCTATATACATGAACAAAAGCAACTAAAAAAGGATTCAGAAAATGTCGACTTACATCATATGAAAATATTGAATAAATGCCCTCCAAGTTTCTACAAATTCAACCGAAGGGTCCATAGTACCACAGCTAATTTTTCCCAAATTTAGACATCTTATCGTTTGGGAAAACCACTGAGGTGTGGTAGGGCGGATTGGAAGCTTTCCATTTAAGTACAATGGACCGTCTGGCTAATAATGTCACAAATGCAATTACTCGACAAGTTGATGGGGTAGATGACTGGAGTCTATCATGGTAGTCCAAAAATTGCCGTGATAGGATGAAGTTGTAAATCAACGCTCAGAACTACAGAAATACTATCAAAATTATCTTTCTAATATTTTCCGAGAAAAGAACAAGATCAGAGCATATGTGTCAAGGAAGGTACTTCAGAATTATATGTATCACAAACAGGATGTATATGAGGGTAAAAACGAGCTAACTTATCATTGGACGTATGAGCTCCTTGAACTACCTTAAATTGTATCAAAGCGTGTCTGGCACACATTGAAAAAGTATTAACTAGTTCAAGAATTTTCTTGCATTTCTCTGTAGATAAAGATATTTGAAGTTCTCTTTCCCACTCATTCTTAATTTTATCAGATGTACCTAGACGTATTTTCGTAATCAAATCATCGTACTTGCTATTAAATTCTTCTTCAGGGTTGAGCACAATCTATATTCCCTGAAGGAGATTTCAACTCTGTGGTTAATTTCAAACGCGAAAACGTATAAATGCTGGAAATCCAAACAACACAAAAATTGCTGGAGGAAATCAAGGCTGATGAATGGTCTCGGCCCGAAATGTCGACTGAATTTCTTAGATGCTTCCTGGCCTGCTGATGGCTCCTGCATTTTGTGTGTTGCTGCAATTAATTAAATGGGATTGATAAAAAAAGGTTGTTCCGGGTCGAATTTAAACAATACTTACGTCGAAGTAGTATTTCTTATCAAAATATCCAGCCCTTCCTCTCGATCTGTTGAAATCATTCCGATATTGTATAACTTCCTTTCGTTTTCCAGATCTAGTTTCAACTTCGTTCCAGCCTCCACCCGCACTCACATGATTTCCCAACATTCCCACACATTCACAGCAGGGTCATCAACCGCCACTGTCTGCAGCTCGAACCCTCTTCACGTGTTCTGCTATGAATCAGGTCCAGGGGCGGAGCCACGCAACCTGTGTTGTATTATCGTCACAAAATTTAAGCGTACATTCCTCCAGTGCACTTCCTGAGTGTCTGTTCGGAGGGTGCTGGTTTGCAGGACGGGCAAGGTGGCTTTAAACCCGGCGGTAAACACGGTTGCATGGTATAGTTCTCTCCAAATTGTTTCAGATTTTCCTTTGCCTATCTTCTTCACATAGTCACCCAGACAAACTGAGAGTGCTGGGAAAGTGCGGGAGTTCATATCTCACAGCAACAGCCCCTGTTTAATGTTTCGGAGTGAAGGATTTGGTCACCGAGTGTAACGGCTACGGCGTGGAGATAGAGTCACGATGAGCGAAAATTGATGAATATAAAACGCTGAACGTCCGTCCCTTGTTCTCGGGAAACTCTCCAGTTCCGGGCGATTTGCACACTAGACTGTCCCATCTTCTTTTCTTTCTTTTTCATTTTACAGTAATTTTATTCAGAAGAAAAAATAAGATTTACAGAGTGCTACACATCAATACATCTCAACATAAATTGTGTAATTCATATATTGTAATAAAATTGATCAAAATATTATAGCATATCACAAAAATGTATACCACACTGTAATCACAAATTTAAAGATAAGTCATACATCATAAAATAACTTTTTACATAAAAATGTCAACACCCTAGCAACTACCAAAGAATAAAGATGATGGATGATAATGGATAATTAGAAAAAAATTCGCTTAAGTTGAGAAGATAGAAATATACATAAAAGTCTGTGCAGTGTTAAACTTTATAAATTGGAAAAGTAATTTAGGAAAGGTCCCCAGATAAAAAGATTGTCTCTAATACCGGTTTCATTTGAAGCAGGAAAATGGTCTCCCCTTCGATGAATTAAACCCCCGTCTCCTGCGTGGCAGGCGGGGATTGAACTAACGAGGAATCAACAAGAGTGTGGAATCTTACATACGGATGTCAGGGTTTAGGAGAGTTCGTAAAGTTACTCTGATGTTTGTTCGTTGAGTGCAGAGCTGGCGCTTTTTTCTCATCCCCTCCTCACTGAGGGACTGGAGGGGTCTCAGCATTCTTTTGTGATTCAGTCATTTAATGAGTTCAAGTACTGGCCAAAGGAAGGGTTCCCATTAGTGTCCAACTGCGTGTTGTTTGAACAGATATTTATAATCAGCAGTTGTTTCCCACTTTCTAATTCGTGAGCCAAAAAAAGATTTGCAGCCCTTCGAATCTCTCGGGTCGATTCTCCCTTTACTCGGATCCCAGGTGCTGTGTTTCTCCGGTCTGTCGGAACGTCGTGACATCCATTGGTCAGAAAAGGAACTGCAACAGAGTGAGGATTGATCCTTCAGAAAACAGCTCAGAAACTGATAATCGACTGACAGAATCTTGTAGCACAAGAGAACAATCAGCAGCAGAATCACGTTTGTATCATGGTGCGATGGTGGTATAGTGGTGAGCATAGCTGCTTCCCAAGCAGTTGACCCGGGTTCGATTCCCGGCCATCGCAGGTTGTACACTTTTAGCACAATGAACGCGGAATTCACGGGCAATTTGCTGTGAATGACATTCATTCCAATGGATCGGATGGAACCCTCATGTACGATGGTGGTGAACCCTCACGTAGGATGAGCCAGGACCCCAAACTGAATGAAAAACACAACATTAGACCCGGGAAGTCCGTTAGTTCCAAGGACTCGGCTCGAGGAAACGTACACTCTTTGGTCAAATCGAACATACAGAATCCTGATCAAAGACACAACGCGGCCCGGATATTCTCTCGTTCCTCTCGTTCATCCGGCAGAAGGTACAAAAGCCTCAAAGCACAATTCACAGTCTCAGGGATAGTTTCAGTCCCACTGCTGTGTCTATTGAACGGTTTCCCGTAAGGTAGGATGGACGTTTGTCCTCACAATCCACCTCGGTATGAAGCTGCACCTTATTATTTACCTGCCCCATGCTTTCCCTGTCGCTGTTACACTTTATTCTGCATTTTGTTATTGTTTTTCCTTGTTCTCTCCAAATACACTGTGTAATGATTTGATTTCTATGAGCAGTGAGGATGAGCAGCGTTTCACTGTGTTTCGGTATATGTGACTGAAACACGTTGAACAGATTCAATTCCCATTGAGCCCGTTGCGGCAGCAGTAGGGAACGCCGGCCGGACAGCGCGGAGTTTCCCAGCTGGTAATGAAACGCAGCAGAAAAAAAGGGTTGAGATCACAGAGGGGGAGCAGTGAGAGAGGGTTTCACTGAACTCTCATCGATGGGAAGATTCACACTTCTTCAGAGCAGGCATCCCCTATTGACATCAATGGATCTGGGGTTGAGAGGGTGAACGGCTTTCAGTTACTCGGTGCAGATATCAGCGAGGATCTCACGAGGTCTGTACACACCGGCTGCGTGGTGAAAAGGGCACAACCGCGTCTCTTTCACCACAGACGGTTGAAGAAATTTAATATGGATCCCCAAATCGTAAAGACTTTCTACAGGGGACCATCCTGAATGGATGCATCACTGCCTGGGATGGGAACCGTAATTCCCTCAATCGTAGGAATCTTCAAGGCACACTAGCGTGTCTGTTAATGTGACCTTCCCAGTATTCTGGACATTTACAGTGTTACGGATTCAAGCAACAATAAATATATGAGTTAGGCAGGGGTTTTTATAACAAATAGCACGTTTATTGAACACTGAAAACAAACCCCCCAAAAGTAAACGAATCACTAACGTAATCGGAAATCAGCTAAGTTGTACATTGCATATTTAGACATATTTCGACGGAAGAGACTTCACAGTGTAGCAGTCGAATCATAGACGGGAATATGTGCAGATGCTGGAAATCCAAGCAACATCAACAATATGCTGGAGGAACTCAGCAGGCCAGGCTGCTTCGTGATCCTGAAGAAGGGTTTCGGCATGAAAAATCGACTTTGGAATAGATGCTGCTGCACATTTTCTCTTGTACGAGAGAAAATATACTACTAGATCAGTAGCGTCTCTGGGTGGGCTCGAACCACCAACCTTTTAGTTAACAGCCGAATGCGTCACCGATTGCGCCATAGAGACAAGTATTTAAAAGAGTACGAATAAATGACAAATTTCAATTCAAATGTGATTTTTTTGGTACAGCTGCGCAGTGTTTTAAAAAACAAAGTTGAATACTTGCTGCCGACAACAGAGAATATAGCAGAGGATGGTTTCGATCCATCGACCTCTGGGTTATGGGCCCAGCACGCTTCCGCTGCGCCACTCTGCTACAGGAAGTATAATCAATGTTGAGCTGTGAATGCTGCGCTTTTTTGTGTGTATGCATGCGTTTATGTCTGTATCTGTATCTGTGCATGTCAAAGTCTGGGTATGCACCTCTGTCTGTACTTGTCTGGGTCTGCTTCTGAGTCTGTATATATCTGGGTCCATTCCATCTTTTTTCCCCTTTCATATCCACGTACCTCTGTTTCTCCTCTTTCTCGTTTTCTCCACCTTCCCTACTCTCTGACCCACCCAGTTATTAACTCTGTGCCGTTTATGCTTTATCCGTCTTGCACTTCGTTACCGATATTTCCCCACTGAAATGCGTTTTACATTATTTAAATGTCCAGACGGACAGTCTAGCGGTGCCCGATCTCCGCCCCGTCGTACAAAAACGAACTTACAGTTTCGCAGGTCTTCGGTACGCAGCTGGGGTTCTGCCCGTGCTGCGACGTGGGTATGGAGGCCAGGTTACCGAGCTTCTAGCGAAGTCTGCCCAGGACTGGCACACCTGGAGTATTGTGTACAGTTTTGGTATCCAGGGTTAAGGAAGCAATTGAAGGCTGTAGAGGAAGTGCAGCGGAGATTTACGAGGTTAATTCCTGGGATATCCGGAGTGTCCTACGCAGAGAGGTTAGAGAGACTGGGCTTGTACACGCTTGAATTAAGGAGACTGAGAGGGGATCTGATTGCAACATCTAAAATTATTAAGGGATTGGACAAGATAGAGGCAGGAAATATGTTCCAGCTGCTGGGAGAGTCCAGTACCAGAGGGCATGGCTTGAGAATAAGGGGTAGGTCATTTAGGACAGAGTTAAGGAAAAACTTCTGCTCCCAGAGAGTTGTGGGGGTCTGGAATGCATTGCCTTGGAAGGCAATGGAGGCCAATTCTCTGGATGCTTTCAAAAAGGAGCTAGATAGGTATCTTATGGATAGGAGAATCAAGGGATATGGGGAGAAGACAGGAATCGGGTATTGATAGCAGATGATCAGCCATGATCTCACAAAGGCGGAGCAGGCTCGAATGGCCGAATGGTCTACTTCTGCACCTATTGTCTATTGTCTATTGACTGCTGCGGGTCCTTCCTCTTGCTCCCTTGAGGCTGGTATGAACACCAGGGGTGCGCCGTATACCAACTCGACCGACGAGGTGTGCAGATCTTCTTTCGGGGCCGTGCGGATTCCGAGCAGGACCCAGGGAAGCTCGTCCACCCAGTTAGGCCCTTTGAGGCGGGCCATGGCAGCCGACTTCATGTGACGGTGGAAACGCTCCACCAGTCCGTTCGACTGTGGGTTGTAGGCAGTTGTCTGGTGCAGCTGTGTCCCCAAATGGCTGGCCATAGCTGACCACAGGCTGGAGATTAACTTGGCGCCTCTGTCGGAGGAAATGTGGGCCCGTACACAAAAGAAAAATACCCAGGTGGCGATCAGTGCTCGGGCGCAAGATTCGGAGGTGGTTTCGGTGAGCGGGACCGACTCTGGGCATCTTGTGAATTGGTCCACGATAGTCAGGAGGTGCCACGCTCCTCGCGACACTGGCAGGGGCCCACGATATCCAGATGAATGCGGTGGATACGCCGGTGGAACTGTTGCGTCAGCGCCTTGGTGTGCCGCTGCACCTTGGCTGTTTGGCAGTGCATGCACGTTTTGGCCCATTCACTGACCTGCTTGCGGAGTACGTGCCAAATGAACCTGCTGGAAACCATCCGGACGGTTGTACTGATGCAGGGGTGAGCTAAGTTGTGAATGGAATAGAAAACGCGCCGCCACCAGGCTGCCGTGACGACGGGACGGGGTTGGCCGGTGGTGACGTCACAGAGTAGGGTCCTCTCACCTGGGCCTACGGGGAGGACCTGGAGCTGCAAACCGGAGAATGCGGTTCTGTAACTAGGGATCTCCTCGTCTGCCTGCTGCGCCTCCGCCAGTGCTTCATAGTCTACCCTTTGGGACAGGTCGAGGATGTTAGGGCGGGAAAGGGCGTCCGCCACGACATTGTCCTTTCCCGAGACATGACGGACATCCGTTTTGCATTCGGAGATGTAGGGCAGATGTCGCTGCTGGCGGGACGACCAGAGGTCGGATGCCTTCGTGAACGCAAAGGTAAATGGTTTGTGGTCCGTGAACGCGATGAAGGGCCTACCTTCCAAGAAGTACCTGAAATGCCGGATTGCCAGGTATAGCGCGGGTGGTCGCAGGTGTATGCTGAAAAACGCCAGGGATTGTCAGCGACCCTCGATGAATTGCTCCAGCACCCCACCGACTGCCGTGTTAGATGCGTCCACTGTGAGGGCGGTAGGGACGTCCGTTCTGGGGTGCACGAGCATCGCGGCGTTTGCTAAGGCTTCTTTAGTTTTAATGAAAGCGGCGGCAGACTCCTCGTCCCAGGTAATGTCCTTGCCCTTACCTGACAACGGGGCGAACAGGGGGCGCATGATTCGGGCAGCTGAAGGGAGGAAGCGGTGGTAGAAATTCACCATACCCACGAATTCCTGAAGGCCTTTGATTGTGTTGGGTCGGGGAAAATGGAGGACTGCGTCTACCTTAGCGGGCAGAGGGGTTGCCCCGTCTTTAGTAATTCTGTGGCCCAGGAAGTCGATGGTGTGGAGCCCGAACTGGCATTTTGCCAGGTTGATTGTCAGGCCATATTCACTCAGTCGGGTGTAGAGTTGACGGAGGTGGGACAGATGCTCCTGACGACTGCTGCTGGCTATGAGGATGTCGTCCAAATAGATGAAATCGAATTCCAGGTCGCGTCCCACCGCTTCCATTAACCGCTGAAACGTCTATGCGGCATTCGTTAGGCCGAGCGGCATGCGGAGGAACTCGAAACGGCCGCAAAGGGTGATGAGTGCCGTTTTGGGGACGTCGTCCGCATGCATCGGGATTTGATGGTATCCCCGGACGAGGTCCACCTTGGAGAAGATCCGTGCGCCGTGCAGGTTTTCTGCTAAGTCCTGAATGTGCGGCACAGGGCAGCGGTCCGGTGTTGTAGCCTCGTTCAGCCTGCGGTAGTCGCCGCATACTCTCCAGACCCCAGTTGCTTTGGGCACCATGTGCAGGGTGGAGGCCCATGGGCTGTCGGACCGCCGTATGATCCCAAATTCCTCCATCCTCTTGAACTCCTCCTTCGCCAGTCGGAGCTTCTCCGTGGGAAGGCTTCGAGCTTGGGCGTGGAGGGGTGGTCCGTGTGACGGGATGTGGTGCTGTACGCCGTGTCCGGGCATGGCTGCCGTGAACTGCTGTGTCAGAACCGATGGGAAATCGGCTAGGACTCTGGTGAAGTCATTGTCGGACAGCGTGATGGAGTCTAAGTGTGGGGCCGGCAACTGGGTTTTACCCAGGGAGAACGTTTGAAAGGTCTTGGCGTGGACCTATCGCTTCCTGGGCAGGTCGACCAGTAGGCTGTGAGCCCGCAAAAAATACGCGCCCAGGAGCGGTTGTGCTACGGCGGGCAGTGTGAAGTTCCACGTGATCTGGCTGGAGCCGAAATGTAGCCGCACCGTACGGGTGCCGTTGGTCCTTACTGTGATGTCGTTCGCGGCCCTCATGGTGGGACCCGGTGCCCTGTTGCGGGTGTCGTAACTTGTCGGAGGTAAGACGCTGATTTCGGCTCCGGTGTCGACCAAAAAGCGGCATCCCGACCGCTTGTCCCACACATACAGGAGGCTTTCCCGATGGCCAGCCGCCGTAGCTGTCATCGGCGGCTGGCCCCGGCGTTACCCGGGAACATGCAGGGCGGGCTACAGCGGTGGGCTTCTGCGCCCCTCGCTGGTGGTAGAAGCACCATTGTTCGTTGGTCTCGTCACCCCTCCCTCTGGGGTTAGCGGGCTCTGAGGCCGGGACTGGTCTGGTTTGCTGCTGGGTGCGTGGCCTGGTGATCTGTGCTCCGGTCGCCCCACTCTCCTTCTTGGATTTCCACAGCAAGTCCGCCCGGTCCGCCACCTTCCGGGTGTCGCTGAAATCCGCGTCAGACAGCAGCAGGCGTATGTCCTCGGGCAGCTGCTCCAGGAATGCCCGCTCAAACATGAGGCAGGGCTTGTGTCCTCCGGCCAGGGACAGCATATCGTTCATCAAGGCCGATGGCGGTCTGTCTCCCAAACCATCCAGGTGCAGTAAGCGGACAGCTCGCTCTTGCCGTGAGAGTCCGAAAGTCCTTATCAGCAGGGCTTTTAATTCTGTGTATTTGCCGTCCGCTGGGGGCGACTGTATGAACTCCTCAACCTGGGCTGCTCTTTCCTGGTCGAGGGAGCTCACCACTTAGTCGTAACGTGTGTCATTGGAGGTTATCTGCCGAATGTGGAATTGAGCTTCTGCTTGCTGGAACCACAGGTGAGGTCGCAGCGTCCAGAAGCTTGGCAGTTTTAACGAAACTGCATGAACAGATGCGGCGTAGTTCATCTTCGGCCCAAATATGGTTTGGGCCGTCGGGGTCACCAATTGTAGTAGTGTGTTATAAGCAGCGCTGCAATAAACGACACGCAGTCGGCGAGTGGCAGTTGTAAAAGAGATTTATTCAAACTTCGCGGCCTCGTTTTAAAGCCTTCCTGATCCCGCCCTCCCCGGGCGGGAATACTGGAGGAGGCGCGTACTCACAGTCCCGTCTCGCGTGCGGGCTTTTCCCCCTGCTGGTGAAGCAGACTTGGCGCCCATTTTGGGACTGGCCTCAATGCGGGCGCGCGCCACTTTGTGAGCCGGATCGAGTGCGCTGGAATGTGAGTCGCCAAACGTAAGGATTGAGTGCCTATTTAGGAATCGCATGGTACAGGGTAAGAAGCTGTTCCTGAATCGCCGAATGTTTGCCTTCAGGCTTCTGTACCTCCTGCCTGATGGGAACAGTTTTCGAATTTCACAGCACTTGCAGGTGATAATAAACCCGATTCTCATTCTGATGCCGGGGATTGTTGATCAGCCAGGTGAGTAGGTTGAGGAATGGTAAATGGTGTTGAGTCCAGATGAGAGAGGTGTGGCAACTTGTGAAGTCATATCAGAGGAGGACTTCGTGAACACAGGCCAGTCTGTCAAAAGAAACGTTTCTCCCCTCCATTGACTCCGACTGCATTTCCTGCTGCCCTGGGAAAGCAGTGAACACAATCAAAAACCCTTCCCACCGTTGTCATTCTCTCTTCCCACACCCCCCATTGGGCAGCAGATATACAAGAGTGAGAACATACATTCAGCAGGATCAAGTACAACATCGGTCCTACTATAACAGCACCTACAGAAAGTATTCATACTCAACTTCGAAGTTTTCATGTTTTATTGTTTTACAACATTAATCCATACTTTTTAAATTTGGCTTTTTTGACACTGAACGACTATTCCGTGTCAAAATGAAAATGAAATCTACAAAGTGATAAAACGAAAATGATCCATTCTATGTGTATTCACACCCGCCCCCCTTTAATATGACACACCCAATAATCACTGGTGCATCCGATTAGTTAATTCATATAATTAGTTAAATGAAGATCAACGTGTGCAGTCAGAACGCACACCCTAATTGACTGCTTATTGTCTCCAGTGACTTTAACCACGTGAAACCTAAGTCAGTGCTCCCCAAGTTCCATCAGTATCTGGACTTTGCAACGTGGGGGTAACGCGTTGAATCTTGTTTATACAAACATCCCCGACGCGTACTGGGCAGAGCCCCGACCCACCTCGGTTACTCAAACCACATCTCTGTTATGCTAATCCCAGTATAAAGACCGCTCGTAAATCGCTGCAGACCAGCTCAGAATTAGGTGAAAACCTGGCCAGCAGGAGCCATATCTGCTCTTCAAGACTGCTTTGAGCACACTGACTGGCACATGTTCTGGAAGGCTGAAACTGATGGCGACCCTACCAACTTAGAGGAGTAAGCAGCGTCAGTGACCAGCTACATCAGCAAGTGCATTGATGATGTTACTCTGTCCAAGACCATCACTATACGCGCTAATCAGAAGCCACGGATGACCGCGGAAGTGCGTGCGCTGCTGAGGACCCGTGATTCCGCCTTCCCAGCAGGAGACAAGGCTGATGCAGGACGGAGGGTTTTAGTTAAATGGATCATTGACTTTTTTTCAGGAGAGGAGATGGGAAGAGTGAAAAATCAGTAGTGGCATTGACCGATGTGGATTAACACAAGAAGTAAGTCCAAATAGATAAATTACAGTGTCTCAGTAGCAGTACAAGGGCACAGATAAACAAATACTAGAAGTAAGAGAAATAATAAAAAGTTACCAGAAGCAGTCTAACATGAGGGCTTTCATCACTTCCCTGGATATAGGTTGACTCATTACAGAGCCGAGGGTCAGAATGACTTCATACAGCGCTCCTTGGAGCAGCGCAGTTGTGTTAGTCTGTTACTGAAGATGCTCCTCTGTTCAGCCCAGGAGGCACGCGGAGGGTGAGAAACATTGTCCAGAATTGTCAGGATGTTCCGTAGGGTCCTTTGTTCCACCATGGCCTCCGGTGTGTCTAATTTGACTACTATAACAGAGTCAGCCTTTCTAATCAGTTTATTCTCAGATGACATCACCCGTATTGATGCCATTTGCCCAGTATACCACTGCATAGTTAATGAGCACAGTGGCACCGAGGGGCTGAAGTGTGTTTGTGTCAGTGCCAGGTGTGGAACAGTTAATGCAGACGTACTTAGAGCCTGGATTAGTACATGACACAGAGATTCATCCATTATAGAGAAGGACTGGAGTGGTAGCTGATCATTCCAGGATTCAGATTTAGACAGTCCAGAGGGAGGTGAATGAGGGTTGGGGAGCTGTACTGCTGATCAGGCAGAATGTCACAAATTCAAGATCATCCCGGAGGCTCATCCAGTGAGACAATGTGGGTGAAACTCAGGAATGAGAAATGTGCCATCGCTGTGATGGGATTATACTGTAGGGCTCCCAATAACCACTAGGAGCGAGGAACAGATATATTGGCAGGTTATGGACTGACGTAAGAACAACAGTGTATCTGTAGTGAATAATCTCCCCAGACTGACTGGTATTCCCTTACCACCAGAGACTTGGATGGGTCATTATTTGGTAAGTGTTTTCAGCAAGGTTTCCTGAAACAGTATGTAGATGATCCACCAGTAGGGAGAATTTCTTGACTTTGCCTTGGGAAATATGGGACTCACCAGATTGTGGCAGGAACAACCAGTGTTCAAAGAGGAATTAGACAAGTCCTTCAGGGGAAATAACCTGCAGAGCTGTGGGAACAGAGTGGGGAATGGGACTGTGGAAATGTTGTGGCAGGAGCTGGTATAAACTTGATGGGTCAAATCGTCCAGACCATACCAGAATGATCCTGTGACCTGTAATAGTCTGAAAAAATTACTCTAGTCTCCAGAGCTTCTTCTGAGCTTTTAGTTGGACAAGATCAATTGTGCAATAAGGACACACTTTTGTAAAAACACTGACATCATATTCCAAGCAAACTGAGGAGCACAGCACCGGCCAGTGTGGACAAAGACCAGTACAACACCCGGCTCTCTACTACAAAGTTCAAAACTGAAAGTAAATGTATTATCAAAATACATTTCTGTCATCATACGCATCCCTGGGATTTATTTTCTTGTGGGCATACTGCTGGATTGTTAGAGCTCTTGGGCAGGGTATAAGCTAATTTGGCAGGGGCGTGGGAACAGGCCTGAAAGGACTCAGGATAGAACAGATAGAAAAGAAAGAAACGATAGCATGCAGTCACACTGTCAGGAAGAAGGAGCAGATGATAGGACATAACAGCAGTCAGTAGAGGGTTGCAGAATCAATAAGGTAGCAAATCCCATTCTTGAAGTGTTATACCTCAATGCACAGAGTATAAAAAATAAGCTGGATAACCTTATCACCCTATTACGGATTGTCATGTATAATGTGATCATCACGGAATCACGGCTGAAAAATATTTATAGTTGGGAGCTAAGTGCACAAGTTAGACAGATCTAAGGGACAGGAAGGTAGGCAATGGGGATGGCATGGCTCTGCTGGTAAAGAATGGTATCAAATCAGTGCCATAGGATTGGAAGATGTTGAATCATTGAGTAGAGTTTAAAAAAAAACTGCAAGTGTAAATGTACGTTGATGCAGTTATAAACAAGCCGTCAACAGTTATTTGGATGTGGACCACAGATCACAACAGGAAATAGAAAAGGCAGCTCAAAAGGGCAATGTTATTGGAGATTTTAACAAGATTTCAATTGGGATAATCAGGTTGGAAATAGATCTCAAGAGAGTGAGTTTGTTGAATGCCTAAGAGATGTCTTTTTAGAGCAGTTTGTCATTGAGCAGTTTGTCAATCAGCTATACTGGTTTGTGTGTTATTTAATGAACAGGAGGCAATTAGGGAACTTCAGGTAAAAGAACCCTTAGGAGGCAGTGATCACAGTATCATTGAGTTCAACTTGAAATTGGATAGAGAGAGAGTACAGTCTGACATAGCAGTGTTTCAGTGGAGTAAAGGTAGTAACAGTGGTATGAGAGAGGAGTTGGCTAAAGTAAATTGGAAGGGGATGCTGGCAGAGATGGCAGCAGTGCAGCAAAGGTGAGAGTTTCTGAGAAAAATGAGGGAGGTGAAGGATAAATGTATTCCAGAAACAAATAAATACTCAAATGGCAAAATAGTACAACTGTGGCTGACAAAGAAGTCAAAGCGAATGTAAAACCAAAAGGGAGGGCATAAAACAAAGAAAAAAATAGTCAAAATACAGAGGATTGGGAAATTTCTAACACCTTACAGAGAGCAACCTAAAGAGGATGAAGATTAAATATACAAGCAAGCTAGCAAATATTATCAAAAGGGATAGTTTAAGCTTTTTCAAGTATGTAAAACATAAAGGAGAGATGAGACTGGATATTGGACTGCTAGAAAGTCAGGCCAGAGAAATAATAATGGGGTCGGGGGTTGGGGGGAGGGTTGTTAGAGAAGGAGATGACAGATGATGAAAATTAGTGTTTTGCATCAGTGGAAGTTACTTGTCATGTGCCAGATGTTGAAGTGTGTTAGGGAAGAGAAGTGAATGCAGTTATTATTATAAGGACAAAGGTGCTCAAAAAGCTGAAAGACCAGAGAGTAGATAAGTCACCTGGTCCAGATCAACTGCACCCTGGGGTTCTGACAGAGGTAGCGGTAGAGATTGTAGTGCCATTAGTAATGATCTTTCAAAATGTATTGGACTCTGGCATGGTGCTGGGGGACTGGAAAATGGTAAATGTCACTCCACTCTTTAAGAAAGGAGGGAGGCTGCAGAAAGGCTATGATAGAGCAGTTAGCCTGACCTCAGTGGTTGGGAGGATGTTGGAGTTAATTGCTAAGGATGAGGTTATACAGTATTGGAACAACAGGACAAGAAAAGACAAAGTCAGCATTTTTTCCTTCAGGGAAAATCTTTCCTGATGAACTTGTTGGAATTATTTGAAGAGATTACATGCAGGATAGATAAAGGGGATGCAGCAGATGTCATATATTTGGACTTTCAAAAGGCCTTTGAAAATGTGCCACACATAAGGCTGCTTACCAAGCTAATAGCCGATGGTATTACAGGAAAGTTACTGGCGTGGTTAGAGCAGTGTCTGATTGGTTGAAGGCAGCAAGTGGGAATAAAAGGATCATTGCTGGTTGGCTGCCGGTGAGTAGTGGTGTTCCGCAGGGATCCGTGTTGGGACCACTTCTTTTTATGCTGTATATCAATGATTTAACTGATGGCTTTGATACAAGTTCGCAGATGACAAGAAGGGCAGGTACTCTTCATGAAACAGGAAGGCTGCAGAAGTACTTAGACAGATTAGGAGAATGGTGCCAGATTAGGAGAATTGGCAAGACAATGGCAAATGAAATACACTGCTGGAAAATGCATGGTCGTGCACTTTAGTATTAGAAATAAATGTACAGACCATGTTCCAAATAGGGATAAAACCCAAAAATCTGAGATGCAAAGGGAGTTGCGAGTCTTTGTGCAGTACAACCTAAAGATAACTTGAAGGTAGAGTCGGAGGTGAGGAAGGCAAAAGCAATGTTAGCATTCACATCAAGCAGTTGGAATACAGGAGCAGGGATGTGATGCTGAGTCTTTATAAGGCATTGGTGAGGCCTCACCTTGAGCATTTTGAAGAGTTTTGGACTCCTCATCTAAAAGAAGTGCTGGCATTGGAAAGGGTTCAGAACAGGTTCACAAGGATGATTCTGGGAAAGAAACGGTTATCATACGAGGAACATTTGATAGCTCTAGGTCTGTACTCACTGCAATTTTGATGGATGGTGGGGGGGGGGGGAAATCTCATTTCGAGTGTTGAAAGGCCTGGATTGAGTAGATGTGTAAAGGATGTTTCCTGTTGGGGACTAGAAGGCACAAACTCAGGATAGAGGGGTGTCCATTTAAAACAGAAAAGCAGAGAAATTCTTAAGCCAGACTGTGCTGAATTAGTTCAACTTAGAACCACAGACAGCTGTGGAGGCCACGTACTTGTGTGTACTTAAGGCAGAGCTTGATAGGCTCATGATTAAACATGGCAACATAGGTTACAAGGAGCAGGCCGAGGAGTGGGGCTGCATAGAGAAAAAAGGGTCAGCCATGATTGAATGGCAGAGCAGACTCGACAGGCCAAATAGCCTAATTCTGCTGTGATGTCATACGGTCTTACTCAGCAAATCCAAGAACCACAACAAAAAGACCACACCCAACAGGGTGGCCAAATACCAATGTGCAAACAACAATAACTTGTGTAAATATAAGAAAGAAAATAATAATAATAATAATAATAATAATAATAATAATAATAATAATAATAATAATAATAATAATAATAATAATAATAATAATAATAATAATAATAATAATAATAATAATAATATAAATAGAAAACATGAGATGTAGAATCATTGAAAGTGAAGTGATAGACTGTGGGAAACAGCTCAGTGGTGAGTTAAGTGAAGTTAAATGGAGTTATCTCCACTGGTTCTGGTTTACGGTGACACCAGTGAATCTCTTTTTTCTGGTAAATGAATAGCCTGTAAATTCCCTTTCCACTTGGAGGCAATTTGATGTGGCAGAACCAAGATGAGGCAGCCGGCCCATCAGAGAGAATGAGGAAGACCCAAAGTATGGTTGATTTAAACTCCAGGCTGAAATGGAAAAGTCAGGTACAGGTCAAATCGAGGTGGTGGGGACCAGGACCTGGATCGTATCAAAGCAACTGAAATCAATGTTCGGATGACGATTTAGACACGGGATCAGATTGAAAAGGTCAGGTTGTTCTGCCTGAGGCCAGGGACAAGCCGGTTCATTTCGCTGCTCCACTGTACACTGAACTAAGCATCTATGTCCAGACTCTCTTTGAGCAGTTCAGTTCAAAACGCTGCAGAATTTGCTTGTGTTTATTGTCTGCAGGATTTGTCTTTATGTCTGCACATTGGGTGTCTGATGGTCGTCTTATTTTATTAGTGGGTTCTTTTGGCTTTCTTTGTTTTATGGCAACCTGTTTAAAACAAACCTCAAAGTTGTAGAATGTATACGGACTTTGATAATAAATTTACTTTGAACTTTGATTCAAAAACCTGATGCTTGAAGGATAAAATAAGGACAAAAATTTAACAAACTTAAAACTGATGCTCTTTTAATTACAGGCCAGAATGCAGAAGAGTGGAAAATTACAAATATTTTTCCCCTTTTTAAGAAATGCAATACTGACAAGACAGGAAACTATACCCTGGTGACTCATACGTTTGTGGGAGGGATATTATTGGAAAATATATTTAATGATAGGATCAGCTTGCATCTGAAAAAGCATAAACAATTTCAGAGTAGCCAATATCGCTTTGCATGGGCAACATCAAGTCTTGCAAACTTGGCCGAACATTTTAAGTGACAAATTCAATTGATGAGAGCTGGGTAGTATGTTTAGGACACAAGGACTTTGGTAAATCTTTCAAGGAGAGTCCCCATGGTAGGCTGATCCAGAGCATGGAAGCACATGACTCAAAAGAAATTTGGTGAAATGTGTTCAAAATGTAGCTTGGTCAGAGAAAAAAAGAAGGTAATGGTTGAGGGGTCTGATTCTGACTGGAAACCTGCGAACAGTGGTGCCCCACAAAGAATTCTGCTCTTTGTGAAATGATTTGGATGAAAATGAAGGAGGGCTGATTTGTTGGTCTGCAGAGACACAGAAATTGGTGCAGTTATGGATCGTGAGGGAAGTTGTCAAAGGATTCAGCAGAACATAGACCAGCTGGAAATGTGGGCAGGGAAATGGGAGTTAAGTCGGTGTACTCTGGGAAGTCAAATGTCAGAGGATTTCTTTGGAATTCCTCTCACTATTGGAGTATCTGGAATTACAGTTATGGCACTGGTATGCTCCACCTCAGGATGTGGGAGATCAGGGAGTCACTCAGTGTCCCCGATAACTTCACATGAGTGAAGGGCACCGAGGTGCAGCTCCTGACTGACAGTGTGAAGGAAATGAAGAAGGAGATGGACGGACCGAGAGTTTCCAGGATGCTGAGACCGGAGATTCAGTGAGTTGGTCACACCTGAGGTCAGGCTGCAGATTATTGAGTGACCACGACAGGAACAGGGAAACTGTACCCTGGTGACTCTTACATTAGTGGTAGGAATATTACTGGAGTGGTAGGGATATATAGGATCAGCTCAGACTTTATAAGGCCTTGGTCCGATCACACTTGGTGTATTGTGAACAGTTTTGGGCCCCTTATCTACAAAGCTAAAAGCTCACATAGGAGAGGGTCTAGAGGAGGTTCTCAAAAATTATCCTGGCAATAAAAGGATTCATGAATAAGGATTGTTTGATGGCTTTGGGCCTGTACTCTCTGGACTACAGAAGAATGAGGGAATCTAATTGAAACCAATCAAATATCAAAAGGTCTAGAATGGAGTGGGGAGGGTATTTCCGATAGTGGGGCAGTCTAGGACCACAGGGCACAGCCTCAAAATACTAGGACACACCGTTAGAACAAAGACATGGAGCCATTTCCTTAGTAAAGGGCAGTGAATCTGTGCTGCCTGTCAGAATGTTGTTCATTGACGAGAGCTCAGCGTTTAACACCATCATTCCCACAGTCCTGATCAATAAGCTACGGAACCTGGTCTCTCTGCAATTGGATCCTCGACTTCCTAATCAGAAGACAACAATCTGTGAGGATTGGTGATAATCCACATAGATTTTCTGGATTAATGCAGATGGGCTAACCCCTATTGACAACAAAATATCTGGGGTTGAGAGGGTAAACAGCTTTATGTTCCTCAGCAGCAACACACCCGAGGATCTCATGTGGTCTGTACGTACATGCTGAGTGGTGAAAAAGGCACAATAGCACCTCTTTCACCTCAGACAACTGAAGAAGTTTGCTATGGGCCCCCAAATCCTAAGAACTTTCTACAGGGGCACAATTGGGAGCATCCTGACAGGTTGCATCATTGTCTGGTATCGGAACTGTACATCCCATAATCTCAGGACTCTGCAGAGTGTGGTGCGGACAGCCCAGTGCATCTGTAGCTGTGAACTTCCCATGATTCAGGACATTTACAAAGACTGGTGTGAGAAGCTGGCCCAAGGGATCATTGTGGACCCAAATCACCCCAAGCACAATCTATTCCAGCAGCAACCATCCAGGAAACGGTACCGCTGCATAAAAGATAGGACCAACAGGCTTCTGGACAGCTCCTTCCACCAGGCCATCAGATTGATTCACTCCCACTCATTTGAGGGTACCTCTCTGATACATTGGCTGTTCTTTTGTTTAATCAATTATTATATATTACTATGATTGCACATTGCATATTTAGACAGAGACGTAATATAGATTTTTATTCATCTGTGTGAAAGATGCAAGAAATAAAGTCAACTCAAATTCAAATGTCTCCTCTTCGCTGACGATCAACACTGGCCCTGATGCACCTCAAGTATGTGTGCTTAGCCAACTGCTCTACTCCCTCTAAACCCATGACTATGTGACTAAATATAGCTCAAATGCAATCTATAAATATGCCTCATACAACCATTGTTGGCAGAATCTCAGATGGAGATTATCGGACATACAGGAGTGGGATATACCAGCTAGTTGAGTGGTGTCGCAGCAACAACCTTGGGCTTAATGTCAGTAAGACAAAACAGCTGATTGAAGAAAGGGTAAGATGAGGGAACATGAACCAATTTTCAGAGGGATCAGAAGTGGACAGTGAACAATTTCATGTTCCTGGGTGTAGCTACAGTATAAAGAAGGCAAGACAGCGGATATATTTCATCAGGAGTTTGAAGATACTTGGGTTTATCACTTTAAAACACTCAAAAGCTGCTGTAGAAGTATTCTAAATATAATTTCTGTTTTTGCATTATATTTAATTCACTTATATACTTATCCATATACACACACATACTGTAATTTATTTATTCTTTCCATATTATCATGTCCTGCATTGAACTGCTGCTGCTAAATTTAAAAAAAATTCCTGACTCCTGCCGGAGATAATAAACCTGATTCTGGTCCTGACTCTGAATTCATCCCCACGGACGGATGTGGCCAATTCATTGGGTATATTTAATGTGGAGATTCTTGATTGTCAGGAGGCAAAGAGGGTTTGAGAGGGTTAAGAGATCTGTCATGATCTCTTATTCCTGGCAGAATGGGTCTGCAGATGTCAAATGGCCTGATTCTGCTCCTGTGTTTTATTGTCTGATGGTCTCGGAGCAGCTGCAGGATTTTCGAAGGAAAATTTGAGCAGCCGGACATCATAGAGGACGGTGCATGTTGTTAATACAAATGTACACAGAGAATAGCTGGTATCCCGAATGAGCTGCCAGAGGAGGTGGTGGAGGCAAAAACACACAAAGTCTCTGTTGATGAACACTTCCCAGGATCCTGTCATTACTGTGTTCATCCTGCCCTGGTTTAACTCCCCGATGCTGGGTCCATTGTTGTTTTCCATCTGTATGAACGATCTGGATGAGAATGTGGTAAACTGGATCAGCAAGTTTGCAGATGACACCAAGATTAGGGGTATGATGGACAGCAAAGGCGGCTAGAAAATCTTGATGTGGGATGTGGACCAGCTGGAAAAACGAAGAAGGTTACAATCTGTAACACTCTGCCTGAGGGGGTGGTGCAGGCTGGTATTTAAGGAGCATCTGGATGAGCATTTGAATCACCAGGGCAGAGTAGGAGACAGATCAAGTGCTGAGTTAGTTGAGACAGATTCTCGTTGGTCAGTATGGACATGCAGAAACCACTGACTGTGAAAGTTCAGTGGGAACCTGGAACACAGAACTTCAGGCTGGACTTACCTAAAACACTCAGAACACAGGAGAATGGATTTTTGTTGGACAAAGGTATTAAAGCAATAGGGTTAGTAGTGAATCACCCCCCTCAAAAGGCTACCTAAATGCTCCCATTCCACGTGCACTAGTAACAGGACCTTTAAATGGGAATTTGGTGAAGAACACTGGTTCATATCAGGAGAGATGGTGGACAGCTTGGTCAGAATGGAAGGATGCAAGTACCCTTTCAGGGGATAAGGGATTCAGTGGAAAAAGCTCACAGCTGAGAATGAAAGTAACAAACCCAACTGCAGTGTTCTCCAGGACAGTAACAAACCCTCTGGCCCGTCACATTTATGCTCCCCATCATGCACAGCTATATATCTTTCGGTTAGTCCTGACGAAGGGTCTCTGCCTGAAATGTCAACAGCGCTTCTCCCTATAGATGCTGCCTGGCCTGCTGTGTTCCACCAGCATTTTGTGTGTGTTGTTGTTTGAATTTCCAGCATCTGCAGGTTTTCTCGTGTTTGCAGCTATACTAATCCCACTTTCCTGCATTAGTTTCATATCCCTCCAGGCCTTGCTCACCTGTGCATGTGTCTCTAATATTGTTACACAATTCCCTGTATGTGGCATCACAGGTAGACAAGGTTATGTGTTCTACTTGCCTTATCAGCCAAAGAACAGCTCTCATTAGAATTGTACAAAACTTTTTAAAGACAGATTTTAAGGGGATCTGAAGGGTACACACTTCACACAGAAAATAGCTGCTATCCTAAATTAGCTGCCAGAGGAGGTGTGGGAGCAGAAACCCACAAAGTCTTTGTTCATTAAAACTTTCCGGGAACCTGTCATTCACTGTGTTCATCCTGTCCTGGTTGAACTGCCTAAAATAGAGTAGGTGACTTATAAAACACTGGAACAGTCCCCTCGGTAAAAGTCATCCACGCCGACGAAGTTGTCGACCTGAACTCTTCCGATCCGCCTGCATTAGGTCCATGCCCCTCTCAAACTTTCCTATCCATGTAACTGTGCAAATACGGTTTAAATATTGTACCTGAGGCAGAGAGCCGGTGCATTGAGGCGCTGACAGACAGTCACTGTTCCATGGGTAGGAGGAGAGGCAGATTCCCACAGTGGAGCCGAAACCCAAAGTAGAGACCGACTCCACTTTACTACAACCCCGTGTCCACCAACCCGGACTAAACGCCCGCACCGGACCGTTCCCCAGGAAACGACGTCGGTGACTGTGGGTTATCTGTGACGTCAGCCCGTCACAGATCAGCAATGAGCAACACGGTATCACGTGACGCTGAGTCAACAGCCCGGGAGGCAGGGCTGAGACAGCTGTCAATCAATGGAGAGGCTGAAAAATTGGGCACATTGTAACAGAGTGGGTACAGATTCAGATTCAGTTTATTGTCATTTAGAAACCACAAATGCAATGCAGTTAAAAACTGAGACAACGTTTCTCCAGAATGATATCTCAAAAATATATGACAAAACAGACTACACCAGAAAATCCACATAACGTTTGGCAATCCCCAATCCAGAGTCCGGAGAGGCAGTTGCGTATTAATATCGCGCTAACGTTTTAGCGCGTTCCCCGGAAAGGAGCTCCAAATCCACCAAACAAACAAGACCAAAAACAGAAGCAACAAGACCTACACAAAACCACACAGTTACAACAGTGCAAACAATAGCATAATTGATAAAAAAAAAAACAGACCATGGGCACAGTAAAAATAATCTAAAGATGTTAAAGGACTATAAGTTCAAAATAAGTCACCACACAGTTTCCACAAGTCCCCAGGGTCCCGACAGACTCGCCGTCCCACGCCGGCGGCAGAAGAGAATACCCCCGCTATGGACTACCACGGCGCCGCCCGACTCAGCCTCGCAGACGCAGCACGCAGTGAAAGCTCCGTCAAACCCAGCCTCACAGACGCAGCACACACCGGAAGCGACCTGACCGCACGGACTCCGACTCCGTCGAACCTCTGAGCCGACGACCATCCCCTCCGGCACAGCTTCTCCGAGCATCATCCTCTTCCTCTGCGCCATCGGCCATTGGCAACGCGACGCCGAGCACTGGGAGTCTGTTCTTTCAAGCAGAGACCCGGACCTCACAGCATCAGCAGCACGAAGACGGTTTTCCTGGAGATTTCCCTATGGTCCTCTGTGCTCCCATGTCCGTTTTCAATCGATTATGATTGCGCACGACACCCCACTTCACAAATAACAGATAATCAGCTCTGGAGTGACGGCTGCAAGCTGCGTCGCGCCGCCATCTTGGAGAAATGGTGAGGGGAACTTTAGGGAACAGTGAACACCCCCCCCCCCCACGGGAATTGATTGTGTAATAGACAGTAGTACTCACATTTTAATTTGACTCTTCGGTCTTATAAATATTTAATATTTGTATTTTCTACATTTTTGTGTGTATAATCTTTTATGATTTGGGGTAAAAATCGTTGTAACTAGATCACTGAACCCTTTATGAAAGAAGACCTTTACGGAAAAATATTGTCAAAACCAAAATTTTAATCCAAACTAAGTTAACAGTAACATAGAAAACCTAGAGCACAATACAGGGCCTTCGGCCCACAAAGTTGTGCCGAACATGTCCTTATCTTAGAAATTACTAGGATTTCACATACCCCTCTATTTTTCGAAGCTCCATGTACCTATCGAAAAGTCTCTTAAAAGACCCTATCGTATCCGCTTCCAGCACCGTGGGCAGCAGCCCATTACACGCACTTACCACTCTGAGTAAATAACTTATCACTCTGTACCTACTCCCCAGCATCTTAAACTTGTGTCCTTTGTGGCAGCCATTTCAGCCCTGGGAAAAAGCCTATGACTATCCACACAATCAATGCCTCACAACACCTTATACACCACTATCAGGTCACCTCTCATGCTCCGTCACTCCGAGAAAAGGCCGAGTTCACTCAACCTATTCTCATAAGGCATGCTCCTCAATCCAGGCAACATCCTTGTAAATCTTATCTGCACCTTTTCTATGGCGTGTGCATTCTTCCTATAGTGAGGCGGCCAGAACTGAGCACAGTACTCTAAGTGGGGTCTGACCAGGGTCCTATATAGCTGGAACATTACCTCTCGGCTTCTAAATTCAATTCCATGGTTGATGAAGGCCAATGCACCATATGCCTTCTTAACCACAGAGTCAACCTGCGCAGCAGCTTTGAGCGTCCTGTGGACTCAGACCACAAGATCCTTCTGATCCTGCATACTGCCATGAGTCTTACCATTAATACTATATTCTGCCATCATATTTGACCTACCAAAATGAACCACTTCACATTTATCTGGGTTGAGCTCCATCTGCCGCTTCTCAGCCCAGTTTTGCAACCTATCAATGTCCCGGTGTAACCTTTGACAGCCCTCCACACTGTCCACAATACCTCCAACCTTTGAGTCATCAGCAAAGTTTCTAAACCATCCCTCCACTTCCTCATCAAGGTCATTTATAAAAATCACAATGAGTATGTGTTCAAGAACAGATCCCTGAGGCACAACACTAATCATCGGCTTCCATGCAGAATATAACCGGTCTACAACCACCCTTCTGTGGGCAAGCCAGTTCAGGATCCACAAAGCCTCCTTACTTTCTCAATAAGCTTTGCATGGGGTACCTTATCAAATGCCCTGCTGAAATCCATATATGCACATCTGCTGCTCATCCTTCATCGATGTGTTTAGTCACATCTCAAAAAATACAATCAGGCTCCTAAGGCACGACTTGCCGTTGACAAAGCCATGCTGACTATTCCTAATCATATTACACCTTTCCGAATGTTCATAAAGTCTGCCTCTCTGTATCTTCTCCATCAACTTACCAACCACTGAGGTAAGACTCACTGGTCTAAAATTTCCTGGGCTATCTCTACTCCCTTTCTCGAATAAAGGAACAACATCCACAACCCTCCAACCCTCCAGAATCTGTCCCGTCCCCATTGAAGATGCAGTGATCATCGCCAGAGGCTCAGCAATCTCCTTTCTCGCCTCCCACAGTAGCCTGGGGTACATCTCATTCGGTCCCGATGACTTTTCCAAGTTGATGCTTTCCAAAAGCTCCAGCACATCCTCTTTCTCAATATTTACATGCTCAAGCTTTTTAGCCTGCTACAAGTCATCACTTCAATCACCAAGATCCTTTTCCATAGTGAATGCTGAAGTAAAATATTCATTAGGTACCTCTGGTATTTCCTTTGGTTCCATACACTCTTCCCCACTGTCACACCTGATAGGTCCTATTCTTTCACATCTTATCCTCTTGCTCTTCACATACTTGCAGAATGACTTGGGGTTTTCCTTAATCCTGCCACCAAGGCCCCTTCTGGTTCCAGAAGGAGATTGCTGAGCTGGAGGGTTGGAGGGTTGTGGATGTTGTTCCTTTATTCGAGAAAGGGAGTAGAGATAGCCCAGGAAATTATAGACCAGTGAGTTCATTTCCTATCAGATAGGATAGGTAGTCAGAATCAATTCCCCATGGAAATCCAAATAGCAGACGACATGCTTTGATCATTTGATAGTAATGCAGGCAGTGTTTAGGAGAGTTTATGAGGCTTTTAGATGAACAGGTGAATATGAAGTGACTGGAGGGATATGGATCATAAACAGGAGTGCATTTAGTATGAATTGGCATCAATATCAGTACAACATCATGGGCTGAATGGCCTTTCCAAAACTGCACTGTTTTGTTTGTTCCATATTCCAAGAAAGGGAACATGACATGTCATGAGTGAGATTAAGAACATTCAATGGTATTTTTATACGCTTTTAAAACAGGATGGTTACCATAAAGTATGTAAGACCTCGCAAAAAGAAACGAGGGAATTTCTGCCAGAAGCCAAAGTAAGTGGATGAGATACTAAATAAGTACTTTGTATCTTTGTATTGGCGGATGGAATTTAATGCAGACAAGTGTGAGGTGTTGTACCCACATTTCGTAACACTGTATTCCACCTGCCACTTTTTGTCCATTCTTCTAATGCGTCTAATTCCTACTACAATCGCATTGTTTCCTCAGCACTATCAAACCCCTCCACCTACCTTCATATCATCCGCAAACAAAGCCATCAACTCCATTATCTAAATCATTGACAAACATTGTGAAAAGCAGCAGTCTCAATACTGACTGAACACCACTAATCACCAACAGCCAACCAGAAAAGGCCCGTTTTATTCCCACATTGCCTCCTGCCTGTCAGCCATTCCTCTATCCATGCTGGTATCTTTCCTGTAACTCCATAGGACTTTATCTTGATAAGCAGCCTCATGCGTGGCACCTTATAAAACATCTTCTGAAATTCCAGGTAAATTACATCCTTTGTCCATCCTGCTTGTTACTTCCTCGGAGAACTCTAGCAGCTTTGCCAGGCAAGATTTCCCCATTCAGACTTTGACTTGATTTATCATTGGTCTCCAAGTACCTCGGAACCTCATCCTTAATAATAGACTCCAACACTTATCCAACCACTGAGGTTAGGCTAACTGGGTTATAATTTCCTTTCTTTTGCCTTCCTCCCTTCTTAAAGAGTGGAGTGACATTCCCAATGCTCCAGTCCTCCGGGACCATGCCAGAATCAAGCGATTCTTGAAAGATCATTGCCAATGCATCCGTCACCATTTGAACTGCCTCGGTCAGGACTCTGGGATGTCCTCCATCAGTCGCAGGTGATTAATCCACCTTAAGGCCTTTGAGGTTGCATGGCACATTTTCCTTTGTAATAGCAATGGCAGTCACTCCTGTTCCGTGACGGTGACAGACGTCCAGCACACTGCTGGTGTCTTCCGCAGTGAAGAAACAAGCAAAGTACCGATGATGTTCTTCTGCTATATCTTTGTCTCCTATTACTACCTCACCAGCATAATTTCCCTGTGGTCCAAATCAACTCTCACCACTATTTTACCTTTTATATAACAGGAAAAAAACCTGGGGAAAAAATCTCCTTATATAACCTTCATATCACCATTGGTCCATCATTCTGCCGGAGACTCAGGTACTGACTGTCTCCAGTGTAGTATGACGTCGATTGATCCCGACCTGCTGAGTTCCTCCAGCGTGTTGTGTGTGTTGCTTTGACCAAGCATCGGCAGTGCATTTTGTGTTTACCATTATCGAGCTGCTTTCTGTCTCTGGTCACTCTGATTCCTCACTCTGATGCAGTTCCTGGTATGTCCAGTTGATTTCGCCACCCTCCGGCAGACCGGAGATGCACAACACACAGTGAATAGCAACACGTACCATACGCTGGAGGAACTCAGCAGATCGGGCAGAATCTGTGGAAACGAGCAGTCAGAATTTCGGGCCGGGACCCTTTGTCAGGAAACGTTAACTGCTGGTTTCCACGGATGCTGCTCGACCTGCTGGGTTCCTCCAGCCTGTTGTACGTGTTGCTTTGACCACAGCATCTGCGGTATATTTTGTGTTTAACCAGTGAATAATCAGCCGGAATCGGACTGAAGTGGGAGTTATCCCTTCTAAATTCGAAGAGTTACACATTGTTTTCTGCCCATCGCATTATAGAACCAGAAATAAAATATAAATATGATTATAAATAAGGTTTCCAACAACAGGGAATTGGGATTTAATGTGAGAAGTTTGTTCTGATAATCTTCGAGCACAGCAGGTGACTGAATGGCTGGAGAAACCTGAGACACTTCTGTGGGAAGAACACGAGTGAAAGGCTTCAATATTGCAGTCAACAAAAATCAAAATCTTTATATTTACACTTCTGTATTCTTATATATATGCGAGGAATAGTGAATTAAAAAAAATAAGTGCGGACAAGGAATTCGGAGTTGAAGGACATTGGAAAGATGGAACAGCCCGGCTGCTGTGAGATCGGGACGGTGGATCGCAGAAGAGAGAGACATTGTGTTCAACCTCTTTCCTCAAAAATAACCCGAGAGTCAGTATCTCAGCACCATTCGTTGTATCACTTCAAACACATTTAATCCGGTGGTTTTGTTGTCAGCTATCAACTCCCGCATGGTCCCAGCACTTTAGTAAAGTTACTGAACAATATCAGACCTGATGTAGAGTCTCGACCCGAAACGTGGACTGTTTATTCTTTTCCATCGATGATGTCCAGACTGTTGAGTTCCTTCAGTATTTTGTGTGTGTTGCTTGGATTTCCAGCATCTGCAGATGTCTCTTGTTTGTGACCAAAATTGAAATTCACCCTACAACTCGTCATTTGCATTCTCATCTTGATTTGGTATGCAAATAGCTCCAGTTACCCTGCTATTCAAAGGTGAACCAGGGCCTCTGACGACCTTTCTTGCCAAGTTTGACTGCACACTATCTGTAAACTTTCCTTGCCAAGGCGCGACATTAATTTAACTTGCTGTAACTTCCACACTCCCCACTTCCCTTTCGTCCTGTGAAGGACAGCATGGATTGTGGCTGCAGCTGAACTGCACAGAGAATTCGGGTGTCCTCAGTGATCCTGTCATCGACTATCTGAAGAGGAGGATTGCTGATCTATAATGGAGGCAGATGTTCTTTAAACCATCACTTCAGCGAGTGCTCTCAGGAAAGACATTAGAACAAATTTCAAAACCGGCAAGAATATAACCATTCCCTACCAGGGAATGAAGCTAATCAAATGGATTCCAGAAGTGATGATCGAGTGGCGTGTCTCTCTTGTCCAAACTTCTTAACCTTAATAGCTTCCAAGTGGGTGATGTTCTCCGATATAGCAAGGATGTTTATGAATCATCCCAGACAATGATGGCACAACTACCTCCTCTCTCATCCAACAGAAAGTTTAATGCTGTTCTGTTTTGAAAAGCCACATTGCAGCATTCTGCCACTTTGTTAGAAATGTCTTTGGTGACAAGACTTTTTTTATATAGGATTATGGCTGTGTTGTTAGCCAATGCTGCAACACTGTGTTCATATTGATGCTCGCACGAGTCCGTCTGGTAGGTCTAGAATTTTCCATGAATTATTTTCATCATTTGCAGGATTCCCATTAGCTGCTCTGACTGACAGCTTATTCTGCCCCGCTCTTTGCATTGGTGATACTCTTGACAACTGGGCATTGTTTTTTTTTCTTTGGCCAGTCATTCAGGGTGGTGGCGGGTTGTGAAGAAATGTCATCAGAATTTCCAGACGCCTCACACCCAGGATGGTGTAATTTGTCCAATATTCATTCATCTGAGAATTAATAATATATCCATGATGTTGGGCCTGGGCTTAGTTTGGCTTTGTGTGCAGATGATGGGGTCTGCGGAAAAGGGGTTGCAATAATGTCTGTGTGGTATGGTTTGTACAAGCAGTGTTAACAGCAATGGAAGAATGATCTTTGGACTGGGTTTTAAGTTTTCTGTGTCTAAATCGAAATGAGTGTGTTTTACTCTGAAACATGGTGCGGATTGTATTCACCTTACAGTGTTTGAGAGTTTGCTGTCTAGTGTTCCTGTGTTTGAATATATCGGGCTTTGGCTGATGTGGAAAGCATATGTAAAGTTTTATATAAAGTTTTTGGCGGATAAATGTAAACAGGTCATTAACTGGACATGACGGTGGCTCTTCCAGATGTGTTCTGTTGACAATTTATTGTCCTTTAATACAGGTTGTTTCATTTGTAAAAAGGCAGCTCATTCAGTTTTATATAGGTCGGAGGCTCTTGTTACGAAATTCCCGTAGCTGGATCACTTACCAGCAAAGATAGAGAGGTCCGTTGAAGTCTGATGGTACTATTTTTAAAAGTATTTATTGATAAAGGGCACAAAAAGAAGATTAATGCAAACATACAGAAAATATGCGTCGTCAATACTAAATCTAAGCGCGGGTATCATAATAACCGATAAGAAAAAAACTCTATCGTTGTCTAGGGGTTACTGTATTGTCCGATGGAAAGTCACTATCGGTTCGTTCAAGCTGCAGCGTTGTTGGGTTTAAAAGTGATGCGGCTTAAACTTGCCCAAGTCTTTTATGATGTCAATCCGTTGAGACAGGGGAGCAGGTTTCCCCGTTGTTAGCTAAAAAAGCCGTTTTCCGTGGTTTCAGCCATCAATTCCAGCCACGGAATTGAACGCACGTGGCTTGGTGTCCGATGGCCGTCTGCTGTTACGTGGTCGCTTAACGTTTCTTCTGGTGCGTCTGAGGGGTTGATCCTACAGCCTCTCTTTTATTCTGACTCGCAGGGTCATAGATGTCAATCAGGTTGGGGGTGATGCAATCTCTCCCTCAACCAGCCCACTTTGCCCGAGGGCATTCACGTAGCAGAGCATCTCAAACCACAAATCTGTCTCCCAGAGACAATGGCCATGTCCCGTAGCTTTACATCGCTATGGCGGGGTGGGGGTGGGGGGACGTGACATCCTGCACGTCTCCCCCTCATGTCTTGGGTCCCCCGTTTGACGCAACCCAACAGTGATCTGGCGATTCTCACAAAGTAGGGGTCTACGGACGTAACACTCTACAGACCAGAGTATTTTGAATCTGTAGTGGACCGCAGGTAGAGATGCATCGAAGGTTAAACAGGCGAGATGCCTCTTAACGTGCCGAGAGGAAAAAATGAGCCTTGCAAGCTGGACCTGCTTAATCGGGTGAGGACGTCACGTCGGACTAATTTTGTTTTAATGGGTTGTTGGGAATATACCAGCATAGCTGATAAATGTTTTCTGCAGACACTTACAGACTATGGGTGGGAATATGGTCTTAGGGATATTTGGACAAGGGTTCTGGCCAGGTGGTCCATCATTTCCAGCTGTGGGAATAGATTTGAGATTTATAGAGGACAAACAAACTCTTGTGGTGGTGAGAGGACATCTGGTCATTTACGTCAGCCAGTGTCATTTCCTTTTTGCCTATCTTTACAGATGGTTCAAAAAACCCAGTTAGTGACCGGATGGCCTCAGGGATATTTATCCCCTGGTTTAATGTTGAGGTGGGAAAAGGTTGTCTGTCTGTACAGCAGAATTTATGGCCATTATCATTAGTCTGCAATGGGTTGAACAAGTTAATTCAAACGGAGTTGTGATTTGCCTTGGAACTGTAGAGTTTGGAATCGAAGTCTTTAAGAAGACCATGTCTGATCTGTTGATAGAAGTGTATTATGATCTATATGCTCTGAAGTGTGCGGGAAGAACACAGAACACAGAACATAGAAATTTACAGCACATTATAGGCCCTTCGGCCTGCAATGTTGTGCCGACCATGTAACCTACTCCAGAAACTGCCTAGAATTTCCCGTCCATAGCCATCTATTTTTCTAATCTCCATATACCTATCTAAGAGGCCCCTAAAAGTATCCGCCTCTTACCGCCGCCGCCGGTAGTGCATTCCACTCACTCATCACTCTCTGTGTGAAAAACCTACCCCTGACATCCCTCCAGTACTTAATTCCAAGCACCTGAAAACTATGTCCCTCGTGTTAGCCATTTCAACCCTGGGGATAAAAGCTTCTGGCTATCCACACGATCAATGCCCCTCATCATCTTATGCACCTCTATCAGGTCACCTCTTATCCACCGTCGCTCAAAGGAGAAAAGGCCAAGTACACTCACCAGTGTTGTTCAGTTTTCTTACATACTTGCACATGTGGGTGTGTCGGGTAATTAAAGGGCAGATGTTACAGCTAAACGCTTGCTAATTCTGAGGTAGATATTATAGTTCATATGGGAAAGCATGAAGTCAAATTTTGCACTAGGTTGCCTGGGGTTGGGAAATAGCAGACAGTCTGGGATAACAGTTGCACAGGGAGGTGGTATTATAGTTTGTTTCCATCAGTCCAAGAGTGGTACCTTTTGGGAAGGAATAGGAGGGAAGATGTGTGGTTTATGAGACTAATGGTCGGACATACGGGTTTGCACTCCTCGTTGGCACTTGTTGGGTAGTAGGTGAATGTGTCACGTGGTTTTTGTAATGGTGAAGATGACGGTGGATCATGTGATTATGATGTGCCACAGATATTCTTTGGAACGTAGGAAGCTGTTTAGGCATTTAATGGGTGGAGCTGGTATTTGCAGGGTATACTGGTACCTGAGGCAGGGACAGTTATTTCATGTAGAAACCTGGCGAACGTTTTAGTTAAAATAGATTTGGAACGTCGCATCTGATCCCCATCAAGCGTCCCTTCCTACTCCATTACAGTAGGTGGTGCTAATGCAGCTGATGGGAGAAAGTAGGAGAGTGAAACAAGTCCGGGACGGCGGCCCCTGCTACACTGCCGACTTTACCTTTGCAGTCAGTCCTGGCGCCCCGTCATTGAGAGCCCATTGTGGGCTCCGTCAGCACACGTGACAGGAATCAGACCCGGCTTCGCCTTCTCCAGGACAGCTGGGAATCGGAAAACGCCTTTGTCCCCGCTGCTGAGGCCCACATGGGGATCTTTGGGTTTATAATCGCGATATGATGAAAACCTATCCCGCTATTATAGAGTTTTTCTCCCGCCCAAATGCCCCATGGAATTTAGGGTGTAAGGTCACCGAGCAAAACGTGGACTGTGTTTCTCCTTTCACAGATGCTGAGCATTTCCAGCAGTTTCTGTTTTCACTTCAGGATCACTTCTGTTTCTCTGACTCTGGATCACTGCTACTCCTGTTACATGGGAACATAGTTATTGTGGCCGAACGTTTAAGGCGATGTGCAACACATGGATTGTGTTGACCCTGCATAGGGTCGAATCCTGTCAATTACCTGTCGCTTCCTTTTTTTTTGTTTTATATTATTCGTGAATCTCTGATCCGTCTCACGGACACAGATTTTAAAAGAACCGCTCCAAACACCAATATCTGGTCATCGTATCTAAACCCAGGAAAGCCGATTTATTCCAATTTCTTTCAGGATGTCTCTGTGGCGCTATCGATCAGAACCTTGCGCTGTTAGTCGGAACATCAGTGGTCGAGGCCACTCATAGTCTCTAGAAATCCTGCAGCTTTTGTTGTCTGTTGTGTGTGTTCCTATTTTACTTATTAAAAGCGATAACCACATATATAAAATAGAATACTACCCCCAATTGCCTTTCCTTTCATGCAGTTTGTCATGAAATGAATGGACAGAACATGAATATGCAACCAATACAAACTCTCATTTGCCACCAGAAAATCTGAAGTTTGTTCTGCGTGTTGCGGCGGTTATATCGGATTCAGCTCCTCGGTCCCCTCTGGTGGCAGCTGACTGTAACGCAAGACCAAGACCCTCAATGGCCTCTGTGGCAGCTGGCTGATTTATTGACCTTACTGTCTCTCTCTCTCTTTATGTCTTTATATGTCTGGGTCTCCATCTGTGTCTGTGCATGTTGCATCAATTCCATACCCCCCCCCCTTTATTCCTACCCACTTACTTCACTTTCTGTTGTTAATTCCTTGTTTTACCTCGTTCTGTCGCCACTTTCGTTTCTTCTTCACTTTCTGGACACCCAGCTATTCTCTCTGTGTAATTTTTGCTTTATCCCATCTTACACCTCGTTCCCGATATTTTGCCAGTGAAAGTGCTTTTACCCTATTTAGTTGTTGACTTGGGCAATTCATCCTAATTGTGTGGCTTCTTATAAAACCGACATTTTGAGCCACACTCGGGAGTCACTACGTTCAATCCCGAGGTCCCATTAACGTTCCCATCCTGTTCTCAACACGTGGCTCAAGAGTCCGGATGTTTCGTTCACGTCGTCGTGCAAGTTAAGTAAATCCACAACTTGACATCCTCACGACTCGGTTGACGGCATTCCCGACTGCAAGGAACAATGTTAATTTGGGTAGTTAATGATCATTCTGTTTCAGTCTGCAAGAATGTGACAAGTGATTTCCGATTAAAATATTCTCTCTTTAATTTGGCGTGGATGCGAATTTCCAAAAATTTCCTGTTTCTATATAGCACTAATATGCAGTCTTTGGTGAAATATTTACTTCATCCGCCTTTACGTCGACCTTTTAAAATAATACTTTGATTTAAGAAGCCTGTTTGCTCTTTGCCTTAAATTCCTTAAATTTTACAGGTCAGTGGTGTGGGACCGTCAGACAGTCCCGTCCCCTTTTTTGTCCCTGAAGCAGCTCCCCACAATGAGAATAAATAAAGGAGAGGTCAGACATATCTTCATATACAGAAGGGATGAAGGTGCGTGCGTAGTGATCGGGAGGAGAAACTGAGGTTAGGTGAGCGACCAGGATCGAAATGAATGGCGGAATTGCTCGAAAAGCCGAATAACCTACTCCGACTTCTATTTTCTATCTTTCAACGGCCATCTTTTGTGATCAGAGTCTCAGACAGAAGATACCATCGTTCACTTGCCGCTGGGGACGTAGCTCAGTGGAGGAGCGCATGCGTGAAGTCCATGGTTCAAACGCAGCATTACCACACTGTTGTTTGTGAAGTTTGAAACCTGGGCGGAAAATCCCAGATGAAGAAATATCCCGCAGGATGGTTACCCTTTCATTGCCGTCGTTCAGACGCCGGGATAAGCCTGTGAGACGTGGGACAGTTAAAAATGGTTCATTCCTTATCAGTCCTTGGTAGGGAAATTCTAAAAGCACCCCACCTTTTATGGATGGGAAGAAAGCTCAGCCGTGATGCTCTGAACTTTAGTGCAACAACTATAATTCTCATTGAAGTTTACTGAAAGTTGAAGAACCAGGATAAGGTGGACGTGGAGAGGATGTTTCCACTGGCGTGGGTGTTCAAAACTAGAGGGCACAGCCTCAAAATTGAGGGGCGACCATTTAGACTGAGGTAAGGGGGATTTTGCTTTTTAGACAGTGTAACAAATCTGTGGAATGCTCAGCCGCAGACAGCGGTGGAGGCAAGTGTATGGGGTTGAGTGGGACCCGGGATCAGCCGTGAAGAATGACCGATTTCTTTTCTTATGTTTTATGGTCTAACTAAATCCCGATGAAGGAATTGTTTGAGGTACGTGCTTGCAATGCGGAAACCAAGTCAGCATCTAAATGCGCGAGTTCCATTCACAGGGAGACGAGGTGAACTTCTGGTTCAACGTGGAATCGAACATTTATTCAATGATCAAGACAGGATTGGAACGTTAACGGAACCTCGGGAGTGAACGTAGTGACTCCCGAGTGTGGCTCAAAATGTCGTTTTTATAAGCAGGCACACGAGAGATGAATTGTCCACGTCAACAATTAAATAGGATAAAACCACATTCAATGGTAAAATATCGGGAACGAGGTGCAAGATGGGATAAAGCAACAATTACACACAGAGATTAGCTGGGTGGTCCAGAAAATGAAAGAGAAAGAAACGAAAGTGGAAATGAGATTAAACAAGGAATTAACAACCGGAAGTGAAGTAAGTGGGTAGGAATAAGGGGGGGGGGGGAAGATGGAATTGATGTAACATGGACAGACACAGATGGAGACCCAGACATTTACAGACACAGACACAGATAAGACCTAAACATATACAGGCATCGAGACAGACACAGACAGAAAACATAGACACAGTCAGATACAAATACGCAAAAACGCACAGCCACACCAAGACACACATGTGCAGACACACACACACACACACACACACACACACACACACACACACACAAACGCACGATATTTCACATCATTTATGGAAGAGCAAGGTTGTTTTTTTTCATAGCAGAGTGGCGCAGCGGAAACGTGGTGGGCCCATAACCCAGAGGTCGATGGATCGAAACCATCCTCTGCTATGTCAGCGGCTGCCAACAGCAATTTTCCCTCAGTTCGCTTTAAAACACGAGACCATCCTTTCACTGGTAGCTGCAAGGAAATCCACTGGCTTTCGGTTGGAATGTACTTTAATCTGTTTTCCTTTTTCACTTTTAGCGGAGGTTTCTGTTTGGCTGGAAAGATTAACCTATTGTGCATTGACGTATCCTAATGTCATCTATTCTGTGCAAAATAAAGCCGTGTCTTACATATAAACAGAAGAATGCTGGATAAACACAGTGTATAGTCAACGTTTGCAGAAAGGAAAATAGTTCTAATGTTTCCGGTGGATGCCCGTTCGTCACAACCGGGAAAGATAGAAAATAATCAACACACGCAAAATGTTGGAGGAACTTAGCAGGCCTGGCGGCATCTATGGAACACAGCACATTCGACCTTTCTGGGCGAGACCCTTCATCAGGACTGGAGAAAAAGATGAGACGACCATGCATAGGAGTGAGTGAGAGAGTGAGTGAGTGAGTGTGTCTCTTTCTCTTTCTCCCTTCTCCCTCCCTCCCCGAAATCGTTCCCTGCATCGATTGCTCAGACAATAAATCCTACTGGGGAATGCTCTTCATACTAATGCACAATCAGGCACAAATGGGAGCGTGTCCTCTGTCCAGGGCTCGATAAAGAATGAGCTGAATCGGAAAGGATTCCCGAGTCCTCTCGGTCACAGAGGAAGAAATGTATGTCTGAAAAGCGCCGGTTTCGCAGTCTCCGAACAAATATTGGTTTGACCCCGCGAGACCTCGTGGGTTCGGACATTTGAATGACAGATCGCACTTTCGCGCTGGTTTCTCGTCATGGTTAGTATACCCGTCCGTCACGGAGAAGTCGGGGGTTTCATCTCCCCGACGAGGAATTAGTTTTGATGTCTCCATATTAAATGTGATTACAAACCGATTTTTCAAATCAAACTGATTTTAAAGAGGTACATCCGAGTTTGTGGTAAAAATGATCAGTTCACTGGGGATGTGGAAGAGTCCGGTCTGCAGTGATCCCGGGAAGGGAGAATCTCCCGATAGGTGTTCTGCTGCTTCAGATATCCTCTCAGCGACTCTGTGTAACTGCGCCATTCAGTGTATTCCTCAGTGACAGAGTCCAAAGTTCAATAAAATATTTTCATCATCCACCTCTGCTATACTTTTAGTTTTAAGCAAAGGCGGTTCTGACGCTCGATTTAAGGACTACGGTTCACCGAGTTAGAAAGGAGGAAGAGAGGGAAACCGACGCCTTGGCCCAGCTCAGGCCACCCTGCAGAGACAGAGTGAAATTCTCTCCTCCAAATGCGTGCCGACAGCTCAGGGTGAAAGGTCAGCGCCCTGAAACGTGAACTCTGTTTCTCCCTCCGCAGACGCTGTCTGAGCTGTGGAATATTTCCGGCAGTTCAGATTTTACTTCACTAATTGTTCTGTTCTTTCAGACCCGGGATCGATATACTCCCCATGCATTCCGGGACACAGTGACCACATTCCATGTAAAATGTCCTTCTGCCTGACCAGCCCAGTTGTGAGGAGTGTGCAGTCGTGGCTGAATCGTTTAGAGAAGCGGTATGAATTTTTTGGGAATCCACCGCGCAGCTTCTAATTCCGACAAATATTTGTTCTTAACGTTTTCTTGTCATAGTGTCAGCGACTCTCTGATGTAAATCATTCACGCAGATTGTGAAAATCCGTGTCCCAGCATTGAAGACTAGTCAACATCATCCAGTGATGAAATAGACCCTTTAATCCTTCTTTCACTCCCTGTCTTTGTGGCGCAATCAGAGAGCGCATTCGGCTCTTGACAGAAAGGTTGGTGGTTCGAGCCCACCCAGGGAGTGTGGTGATCCAGCTGGATGAGATGAGTTATACAGTTCTTGTTACATGATAGAATAACTCCCTGAGTTATAACAACAGAACGTTTTGAAGTTAATAGCATCTCCTTCTGCATTAGGCCATGAACTTATCAATCACCCCTGTTATGAACCACTTCTGAAAGTCTAAGATGCCGACAATACAAAGAAGGGATCCGTATGCTCCACGACCTCTGGACTAAGTGTGTAAATATAGGAGGAGACTATGTCGAACAATATATGTGCTAGGTTTTTTTAACAAATGACTCCTTCTACCTTATGCCAGATTGATTATCAATCACACCTCACATGTGACAGAAAGCTTCTCTTTCATACTTTTCACAAACATCAAACATTACACAGTGCATTGAGAGACAACAAGGTAAATCAATAATAAAATGCAGAATAAAGTGTAACAACAACAGAGAAAGCACAGTGCGGGTAAACAATCAGCTGGAGTGTCATAAGGAGATCGATTGTGAGGTCAAGCGTCCAACATTTTTCATTAGGAAACCATTCAATGCACATAACAGCGAGACTGAAACGATCCTTCAGAATGTGGTGCGTGCTTTCTGACTGTGGATGTCAGCCATTGTCTGTATTGTACTGCTCAATGTGATATGCTGGAAGGATGGGGCTGAAAATTACTGTCCCCATTAATGTGGGGATGTACCTCAGTGGATGAGCGCATGCTTTGCATGTATCAGGTCCCGGGTTCAATCTCCGGCATCTCCAATGTGAGCATTTTTTTTAACAAAGCAAAGCTCAAAGTGTTACGTAACCCGTAACTGGGTTAACAGAAGGATACGTTGGCGTCTGGTGGTACTGTAACTAAAGGTGCCTATTAGTAAACTAAACCATACAGTATCAAAAATGCCAATATACTTATAAAACAGGTTAGCAATAATAAAAACAGAAGTGTAGGAATTATAATGAACAGTAAAAAACAAGCTCTATCAAAGTCTAGAGGTAAATGATTTGTCATAAGAGAATATATTCAGTTCAGTACGTGCTGAGCTAGTTGTTGTTATGTTGCAATGCTGGAGAGAGAGAGAGCTCAAGCGAGATGTGAGCAGCTGCAGCAGACAAACCTTCTGTTGTCTTCTTGTTCCGTTGTATTGATGTGGTCATTCAGTTATGACCCCTCCGTTCTCGGCTAGTCCGTTCTTCCGTGGTGGGCCGTCACTCTGGCATGAGTGGAGACACACACAAACACCCACCGGCCCTGCCGTCACGCTGTCAGCTTTGTGACCAATCTCCTGTTTCGGTCCTCTAAGCCCCCACATTCCTGTGGGTGCACAACACTCTTGTTCTGAGGGTGTCTCCCCAGATCCGTCTTTTATCCCCATTGACGGGGTATCAGCCATCCATCAACTCAATATCTCCATGTCCATCAAACTAGTCCACTCCCTGCTGTCTCAGCAAGAATGTTAACGATCAAATAATTTTCTTTGCAGCAAAAGATTGTTTACCTTTTCCATCAGTGAAGAAGCCACAATACTAAATCATCCGTCTCTCTCTCTGTGTTATCTGTAGCAGATGCCTCTACTTCTGTTCTTCATCTCTCTCTCTCTCACTAACAGCATAGTCCCCAGGGGGGTGTTCGCTCTGGACCCCATTTCCATCTGGTTTGTTCAGCACACATAACAAAAGCAACGCACACAAAATGCTGGTGGAACGCAGCAAGCCATGAAGCATCTGTAGGAGGAAGCAATGTCGACCTTTCGGGACGAGACCCTTCGTGTTTTCCTCGTGTTTGCCTTTTAAAGCTCAAAGCAGTCGGCACAATGATGTTACAGCCATAACGAGACGGCACAGCTCCACACTAGACCGGATTAATCCGTAACCGAAGGCTTTTCTCTTCGTTTTGACCCTCCGTCCACACTGAAACGGCTATTTCCTACCCCAGAAACGGAGCTTTTCTAAAACGCCGTCCAGAATGTGTAAGTCTGAAAACGCCGGATTGACCGGTGCAGGAGGACGGGGTAACCGGAAAAATCTAAAAACGCTGTCATGATGTGCCGGAACAGACGGCGACATTTCATTGTTTTCTTGAACTCAACCTAATAATTTCAGAACAGACGGCCACCAGACTGAGGCCAGAAGGGTTAGAAATGCACTCACCGAATGCTTTCACCTCTAAGTTACGGAATAAATAAGTATACTCACTTTGCCCTGTTTTCTGTCCTTGCGCGTATGAAGGTGGATTGCCTACTTATGCAAAGTACTTCTCTGATAATAGATGTGTAACAACCTAATGTAACACTGGATGGAAATACAAGAAAATACTGATGAAGACATGTTTTATAATTTAACAATGAGCTTTATTAAAGCAACAGAGTTAGTCAGGGTTTCAATGCACGTCGTCTGCCGGGTCATATTGGCCGTGAAATCCCTGTCGGTTGCAGTCATATGCTCCAGTATTTGTGTTTTTTTTTAATTTTTAATTCTTCCTGCGTGAGAGACAGCAACCGTCCGTCGTTAAAGTTTTTCTCGGCTGTAAATGAACAAATGCGCACCGAGTCTTTCACAGCGAGATTCGACACCAAATATGTCGCTTGTTTTCGTTCGATATGTCCTGCGCATGCTCAGTAGGAGGAGATTCGCCGAAATATCCGTTTTAATGTGGACAGAAGTATTTTCAAAAACTTTAGGGTGGACGCCTACCGTGGACGCTTTGCTCTCTGCTGCATGAAGCTTTGTCTGGTAATGAACAGATTGAACAGAAAATACTGGAAACATTTGTGAGTGATGAAACGGGATTAACCTTTCTGATCGTGTCATTCAATTAGAAATAGTGAGAGAACAAGATAGCTTTCAGTGCCAAAGAAGGTGAGAAGTTGGGTGGGAAGAGAAAAGGAGGACATCTCTGAAGGGCCGAGACCAATACAGGATGGCGGTTAGACAAATCAGAAAGAGAAACACTGTGCTAAAATAGACGAACGACGGGCAGAAATGATCATTTCATAGAGACTGAAATAATGTGGCTGAGTGATTCCAGGCCAAGACATTACTGAAAAACAGGTACCACACACGGCGATCGCCGGGAACCGAACCCGGGTGAGCTGCTTGAAAGGAAGCTATGCTCATCCCTATACACTATCGCTCCATGTTGCTGGAGTTTCGAGTAGAGAAGCGTCTCCCGTGCTCCATGTGATTCCATAGACCCCGAGCTGCTCTCTGTCGGATCAATCCTCACTCTGCAGCAGGTTTTATTGCGGCCAGTTGACATCGCTATCCTCAAACAGAGGAAGTTATACAACAGCCAACGAACATTCACCAGGGATCGGACTGAGTGAGAGCCAAACTCTGAGAGAGTCGGAAGGGTTGCAATTGGTGCCTGTTTCACACACCAGCAAATGTCGAAAACAAATCCTGATCGTGTATGTTCTTTAGTAAAGCCGATGTTTATGTACGAGGTTGATTGATAAGTTCGTGGCCTACGGTAGGAGATGAGTTATACAGCTTCCGTGAGAAAAGAGTAGCCAAAGTTTCGGGCCGAGACCGTTCATCGGGAATGGGGGTGAAGAGAAGGCCGAAGCCCAGTTATAGAGATGGGGAGGGGTAGGTCCTCGAGGCGCCAGGTGAAAAACCAATCAGAGGAAAGATAAATGGGGGGAGGGGTAAGCATGAAAGAACTGTAGAGATAAAGAAGCAGAAAGTTGAAAGGGGGGAGAGGCAGAGAGGGACCTGGGTTAGGAGAAGGGGGAGGGGAGGGAATTGCCTCAAATTGGAGAATTCAATGTTCATACCACCAGGCTGGAGGCTACCCAGACGGTAGATGAGGTGTTGCTCCTCCAACCTGAGTTTGGTCTAATCATGGCAATAGAGGAGGCCATGTATGGACATATCTAGATGGCAATGAGAGGCAGAGTTGAAGTGGGTGGCTACCGGGAGGTCCTGTCTATTGTGACGGATGGAGCGTAGGTCCATCAGGTCTCGCCGATGTAGAGGAGGCCGCACCGGGAGCACCAGATGCAATAGACTAAATGCAACAGACTCGCAGGTGAAGTGTTGCCTCAGCTGGAAGGACTGGCTGGGGCCCGGAATGGTGATAAGGGGGGAGCTGTGGGGACAGGTGTAGCATTTGCGATTGCAGGGATAAGTGCCAGGTGGGAGTTCGGTGGGGAGGGACGTGTGGACCAGGTAGTCGCGGAGGGTACGATCGCTGTAAAAAGCTGAGAGGGGTAGGAAGGGAAAGATGTGCTTGGTGGTGGGGTCCTGTTGAAGGTGGCGGAAGTTGTGGCGGATAATGTGTTGGATCTGGAGGCTGGTGGGGTGGCAGGTAAGGATCAGCCCTTATATTCACTTGGTTCACCCAGCCCTTAAATTCGCTTGATCCATCTTGGACATTACTCTCCCCTTTCTTGATCTTTCTGTCTCCAACGCTGGAGACAGACTATCCACTGACATCTTCTACAAACCCAGTGACTCCCATAACTATCTTGACTATAACTCTTCCCACCCTGCCGAATGCAAAAACACCATTCCCTATTCCCAGTTCCTCCGTCTCCGACGCATCTGCTTCCAGGATGAAACTTTCCGTTCAGGGACTTCGCAAATGTCCTCGTTCTTTCAGGATCGTGGTTTCCCTTCTGGCGTCATCAAAGATGCCCTCACCCTCATCTCCTCCACTTCCCGCACTTCAGCGCTTAACCCACTCTCCCGTCACCACAACAGGGACAGGATTCCCCTTGTTCTCTGTTTCCACCCACCATTATTCGGATCCAACACACTATCCTCCGCAACCTCCACCTTGCTCATATCCCTGCAAGCGCAAATGTCCGCATACCTCCCCCCTTACCACAATTCCGGGCCCCAGACAGTCCTTCCAGGTGAGGCAACACTTCAACTGCGAGTCTGCTGGAGTCGTCTATTGCATCTGGTGCTCTCGGTGCGGCCTTCTCCACATCGGCGAGACGCGACGCAAATTGGGGGATCGCTTTGGTGTGCACCTACGCTCCGTCCGTCGCAATAGACAGGACCTCCCGGTTGCCACCCAATTCACCTCTGCCTCTCCTTCCCATCTAGATATGTCCATACATGGCCTCCTCTACTGCCATGATGAGACGAAACTCAGGTTGGAGAAGCAACACCTCATCTACGGTCTGGGTAGCCTCCAGCCTGGTGGTATGAACATTGAGTTCTCCAATTTCCGGTAATTCCCTCCCCCTATCCCAAGTCCCTCTCTGCCTCTCTCCCCTTTCAACTTTCTGTTTCTTTATCTCTACAGTTCTTTCATGCTTATCCCCTCCCCTCCCCCCTTTATCTTTCCTCTGATTGGTTTTCCACCTGGCTCCTATAGCCCTTCCCCCTCCCCTATCTCTATTACTCGGCTTCGCCCCTCTCTTCCCCCCATTCCTGCTGAAGGGTCTCGGCCCGAAACGTTGGCTACTCTTTTCTCACAGATGCTGCCTGACCTGCTGAGTTCTTCCAACGTTGAGTACGTATTCTTTGATCCACAGCATATGCATTTGTATTTTTGAGTTGTACAGCTTGCTTTACATGCACAAGCAGGTCAATTCTTTGAGTGATAATTCAGAATGTTTCAAGATAATAACTTATCAGCGGTAATTTAGTAGCTTAAGCTAGAAGGAAATTAGTTATTAACTTCCGTTACCTGCGCGAACAGACCAACACTTTGAGTGATTATTCAGAAAGTTTGAAGTTATTGACTCATCCCTTGCACCGTAGGCCACGAATTTATCAAGCAGCCCCATGAGCTATTATCTTCAAACATTCTGCACAATCACTCAGAGTTGAACAGCGTGTGCATGCAACGAGAGCTGTATAACTCATCTCCATCTACCCTAGGCCACGAACGTATCAATCACCCATGCTTTGGTCACTTTCTGGAAGTCCAAGATTGGGATGTTCCACGACTCTGGACTAAGTGTGTAAATGTAGGAGGGGACTATGCTGAAAAATAATTGTGTTAGATTTTCTGAAACTGACTCCTTCAACCTTAGGGCACATACCTATCAATAACCCCTCGTAAGTGTGAGTTGAGTTTAGGAATAAATAAAATAATAACCAACAACCACTTTGCTGGGATTATACTGCGATTCTCTCCATAGTTGGTAGAAGATTGAGGAGCAGATCTGCTGGCAAATAACACGGAAATGTCATGTGGATAGGGTTACACCGATCGGACATTTCAACTTCTGCAAAATTAACCAGATCATTTTTTTTTTAGTGTGTAAGATAAGAAATGGAATTTCTGAAGTGCATCTGGAAGAGTACTTTTGTTCCAGGCCATGGGTAGTCCAACTGGTGTTGACAATGGAGCTAGGTGAGGAAATTCACTCTGTGACTTGTAAATAATTAAAACTCGCACTTTACTGTCTCTGCAAAAACGGCAACATAACTATGTCGACACCGGGCCAACAACTTAGAACAAGAATTCTACTGTTCCCTCTGCACCAATACTCACTCAGACTAATTTTCCCAACTATATCACCAAATTAACGCAGCTCAGTCGGCCACGTGATCGATCCTTTCTTCTCCCAGTCACTGACTTGGGGGATCTTCCTTGCTATGGTGGGTTTCAGGAAAGAATTGTCGCTTCTAGCACATTCGAAGTTTCCACTTTTATATTCATATTTTCCAATTCAATTATCCCATTCCAGTGTCATTGGTGTAGGTCATCTGATTGGCTTGAATTCTCCCTTTTGTTAGTTCTGCTCCAGGCCAGCATCCATTTATTTCCCTCTTCTCAGCAAGCGTCAATTGGTAATTTATGGCTCTTTGTTCCCTTAGAAACCAGTTTAAATCACTCCAGACAGGCATTGACCCAGACATTCACACATTTTCATGTTATATTATATCAAAAACAACTCACAAATAACTTCTAATTTGGAAAAGATCTCGTAACCCGCAGATTACCTGAAGCAAATTTGTGTTTGCTTTAAAACACAGAAATTTTCCTCTCACAAAGATATAAAACGGTTCCACAAAATGACATCTTCATTTCCAAGCACATGGCTGGTACAAACACACTTGATCTGTCTGCTTCCACTGTCCTTGAGCCATTCGAGTTCCACGTTATCTTACATATTTTAAATCCTCCGTGGCAACATCTCCTCTTTTTCGATCCACGGAAAATCCTGGGGATCACATTACTGTTAATATGTCTCAGTGAATATGGCACAGAAGGAACAGAGACATTCATGACTATATAAAAAAATACAGATAAGTATTTAAAAATATTATCCGAACAAAAGCATGAATAAACATAATAAGTGTACCCTATTTCATACCATACTGTACATCGGTTATTTAACGGGAATTAGTATTATTGGCATATGGAGTTTAGGAAAAATAGTACATGGATCTTAGAAAAATAGAGGCCTCTGCGTAATCCAAGGTAACTTCTAAAGTAAGTCCATGTTCAGCACAACATGCGGGCCGAATGAACTTTATTGTGCTGTAGGTTTTCTATGTTTCTATATTGAAACGGAATATAACTGTATGAAATCAAACAAAATCAGCAAAAATAAATCTGTAAAGGCATGGTGCTCACAAACTCTGAAGTTATGAAAGTTGCCCAAAAGCACTTACTGGGGAAAACACCATGGGTAACCACTACAACAAAGAGCAAAGCAATGACAACATCTGAATTTGGTAAATAACTCTATCTGAATCTACCATAATATAAATTCTATGCGGAAGAACATTAGAGCACTTGTAGTCGTGGCCGAGTGGTTAAGGCGATGGAGTAGAAATCCATTGGGGTTTCCCCGTGCAGGTTCGAATCCTGCCGACTACGTATTTATATCTCTGATCACTCCCATGGATACAGATTATAAAAAGCCAGTCGAAACACCACTCACTGTTCGCCGCCTGCAAAACCAGGAAGATCCCCTGTTTTTCACATTTATTCGGGTGGCCTGTCCTTTTGTGCGCTCCGTGCTGTCCCTAATACATTTATTAAAAAAAGACATATCCACGTACAGAAAACAGAACACTACCACGACCTGTGTTGCTTACATTAATGTTGCCATAAACTGAATATATTGCACATGGACGATCAAACCAGCGGAAACTCGAACAGAGCACCAACGTATTTCATGTTTAAATTTATGTTATCGCCACTTGAACCAGAGGGATAAATTCACTCAACTTCACTCACACCAACACTGACAGTTTCTACAACTCACTTTCAAACTCAACATTTCAAGCTGTCGACATTTTTGCTTTGTTGTTATTATTATTATGACTTTCCCAGCTCAAGCTGGTAAAACCTAAAGTCCGGGAGTACTGACGTACACTCATTCCTCAATAGCTACGGACTGCCGACCATTCTAGTGGCGTATAGTACAATGGCTTTCAGATGTATAGAAATATTGGTTTGCTCTCCGTACTGTTTCGTCCTATTGTGCAATGACTATGAGATGATAGTTGTTGTTGATGTTACATTGAGTTGTTGTTGATATTACATTGGGACATTCTACGCCCTGTTCATTCTCGATAGTCTTTCAATTTCTTCTTTTAATTCAGCATATTTATGGTGCTTTTCACTTGTTAATTGTTTTACGTTATGTGTGTTTGCAATGACGATATCGATTATGTACGTTGTGACTGCATTTTCATCCAGTAATATTATATATCCAGATGGTTATTATGGATTGTCCTATCTGTAACAATGGATCAGACAAAAATTAATGTGTAGGTCTCTGACACTAATCTAGAACAGCTTTGTATTTATAGTAAGGTGTGGTATCTTTTATGAGTTTGTATTTTAAAGCAAGATTTTGGTGAGTGATGTTTGTTAATTGATTGTCCCCGTGTAAGTAATCAGATTGAGTTAAACTGCTGCTCAATCCTGTAATGTGTTGCATTGTTCCTGGTGGCTCTTGTCATTTTCGGCATTTATCGTCATTAATTTGTAGGACATTTATTATGTATTTCTAATATTTTTCGGTTAACCACCTGGCCCTTTAATGCTACAAGGAACCCCTCTGTTTCTGGGAAGAGGTCTCCAAGCGTTCCACGTTTCCTTCTTCACATCTTACCTGCTCAGATCATGGGGATGTTTTCCATGAAGGGATGCTTCCCCATCGGTTAACTTTATATAATTATTTTTATTTTACCTTTTTTGTATTTTCACAGTCTGTTATGTTTTCTGCATTGATTGTCCGCCTTCTGTGCACTCTTTCACTGATCATAGTCTGTTTCTTTGCACTTACTGTAAAGCCCCGCAAGGAAACGCATCTAATGGTAGCATATTTGTGCTTTGGTAATGAATTTCCTTTGAACTTGGAACTGTTGTGCGCTACTACACAGGACCCTGATCCTCGGTGCCCTCTACTGGTCGGTGGCTGCCTCACGGATCTCACTGCGACTCGCCAGGTCGTTTTGTGAACCCAGGAACCGGGATGTTTCACTTCTTGTTCACATCAACATGCAAGTTAAATAAAGCGACGAGTTGCTGCTACAATGCGAAGTTCACGAACGTCGGTCATATTTGCACAAAGGGAAACAAATTTAATGTTTCAGGTGGAGACCCATTCGTGACGAAAGAGAGAAAATAAGGTATTTTTCAATTTCAGACAAGGAGGGCGAACGTGAACGGGCAAAGGAAAAGCCGCGGATCTTCTGAGATCAAGTGAGTGACTGTGACTGTTATAATCGGGACTTTTATTTCAATGTTATATGAACAACAAAACTGCGGGAAACGTCCAGCACGGTGGACTATGGTAATGAAATGAGGAGAAAAATAAACTGCGTCAAAGACCAGGTGGGCGATCGGTGAAGATGGGGATTTTTTGGCACGAGCATCAGAGTAACGCACGCAAACCACTGGAGGACCTCAGCAGGTCAGTCAGCATCTATGGAGAGGAATAAATTATCGAAGTGTCAGGCCGTGTACCTTCATCAGTACTGGAAAGGAAGTGGGAAGAAGGCAGAATAAGAACGCGGGGCAAGAGAAGGAGTTCAAGCTGCAAGGTGATAGTTCAGGCCAGGTGTGGACGGAATGTAGATATGTTGGGGAAAGGGGAGTTTTGAAATCTGGGAGATGATAGTTGAAGCCTGGTAAGAACAAAAGGTGGATATTTTGGGGAAAGGGAAATAATTGAGAGGCTGGGTGGTGATTGGTGGAAAAGAAAAAAAAAAGGTTGAAAAGCAGAAATTAGACTGGATGACTAGAGGGAGGCATTAGACGTGCGAGGAAAAGTGAAGACGCAAGAGGGAATCCCGAATGGAAAATTAAAATAAAAACGGAGAATGGAGAAATTACCGGATCAGAAAAAATCGATGTTCATTCTATCAGGTTGAAGTCTACCCAGACGGAATATGAAATGCTGCTTTTCCATCCCGAGAGTGGCTTCATCGTGACAGTAGAGGAATCCATGGGCCTTCATGTCAGAATGGGAATGGGCAGCGGAGTTAAAATGTTTGACCATTGGGAAGTTCTGCTCGTTGCGGACGGAGCAAAGTTGCTCGACAAAATGCTTCCCCAATCCAGCTTGTGTCTCGCAATTGGAGATGACGTCCTATTGGGAGCTCCCGATACACTAGTTGACCCAGTCAAACTCACAGCTGAAGTACTTCCTCACGTGGAAGGACTGCATGTTGTGCGGTAGGTCGTGAATGGACAGGCGCAGCACTTCTTCCGTTTGGATAAACACCGGAAGGGAGATCAGAAGGGAGTGTGTCGTCTCGGACGAATTGTATTGCGATGCACCCGGATCCATTGGGATTTCCTCGTGCAGCCACGAGTCCTGATAACTGTGTATTTCCAACATTTTCAGTCGGAGTCCAGTTGGTTTCATCCCAGATGAAGGATACGCATTCAATCTCTGACTTCCTACACTGAACGATAATGAATAAAACGCTTAGACTCACAGAAAATCACCCATGAATTAGTGCGAGTGGTCGATTTGGTCCCGGGAGTTCCATGTACATAGTGCTCTGAAAGAGGTTATTTTTATAGCCTGAACTTGCAGTTTTTTAAATGGCCTAGAATCGAACTCAGGTCTACTGGTTCGAAAGCAGCTATGCTCACCACTATACCGCAATCGCCTCATGATCGAGTGGAGATTCGGGTAGTGAACCGTCTCCTTTGCTATAAGATTCAGTTCTGTTACTCGATTATCAGTTTCCGAGCTGCTTTCTGAAGGATCATTGCTCACTCCGTTGTTGTTCCTATTCTGACCAGTGGTTGTCGCGTCATTCCCACAGACCGGAGAAACACAACACTGTGTTCGGACTGCAGGGAAAATCAAGTCAAGTCAAGTCACTTTTATTGTTATTTCGACGATAGCTGCTGTTACAGTACTTTGTAAAAATGAGACAACGTTTTTCAGGACCATGGTGTTCCATGACGCAGTACAAAAATTAGACTGAGCTACGTAAAAAAAAAGCAACTACACTGGACTACAGACAGACTAATGACTGCATAATGCACACAAAGTAGTGCAGGCATTACAACAAATTATAAAGACGACAATAGGGCATTAAGGTTTCAGTCCAGGCTGTGGGTATTGAGGAGCCTGATAGCTTGGGGGTAGAAACTGTTACATTGTCTGGTCGTGAAAGCCTGAATACTTCGGTGCCTTTTCCCAAACGGCAGCAGGGTGAAGAGTTTGTATGAGGGGTTCGTGCGGTCCTTCATAATGCTGTTAAGTGGGGGAGCTCCCGTGCTCAGTGTGATGGTGTTGGAGATGCTGTTCCAGATGCGGACTGACTGAGGTCTCCCAGTCAGGAAGACTAGGATCCAGTTGCTGAGGGAGGTGTTCAGTCCCAGTAGGTTCATTGGTCCATTCAGTTTCTGAAGGATGATTGTGTTGAATGCTGAACTGAAGTCTGCGAACAGCATCTGAACGTATGTGTCCTTTTTGTCGAGGTGGGTTAGGGCCAGGTGGAGAGTGATAGCAACGGCGTCGTCTGTTGAACGGTTGGGACGGTACGCAAACTGCAGAGGGTCCAGTGAGGTGGGCAGCAGGGTCATGATATGCTTCATGACGATCCTCTCGAAACAGGTCATGATGATGGACGTGAGTGCAACGGGACGGCAGTCATTTAGGCAGGACACTGAAGATTTGATCGGCATGGGGAAAATGGTGTCGGCCTTGAAGCACGTTGGAACGGTGGCGCTGCTGAGGGAGATATTGAAGATGCCAATGAGAGCATCTGCTATCTGGTCTGTACATCCTCTGAGAGCTCTACCAGGCATGCTGTCCTGCCCAGCAGCCTTCCGTGTGTTGACCCTGCTCAGGGTTCTTCTCACATCGGCAACGGTGAGACACAGCACCTGGTCATTTGTAGGGTGGGGTGATTTCCTCGCCGCACCGTCAATTTTTAAGCTCAAAACGGGCGTATAAGTTATTCAACGCATCTAGCAGGGAGGCATCACCCATAAATGTCAGGTGATGTCCTGGATGCCCTTCCACATGCGCCGCATATCGCCACTGTCCTGGAAGTGGCTGTGGATTCGCTGGGCGTGTGCAGGATTTGCCCGTCTGACAGCCAATATTTGGCCCTTGCTGTTGTTAGGGCTGCCTTGTCGCCTGCTCTGAAGGCGGAGTCACGGCTCCTCAGCAGCGCACGCACCTCCACGGTCATCCATGGCTTCTGGTTAGCGCGTATAGTGATGGTCTTGGATAGATTATCATCATCAATGCACTTGCTAGTCACTGGTGCCGTGTACTCCTCTGAGTTGGTAGAGTCGCCATCAGTTGCAGCCTCCCTGTACAGGTGCCAGTCAGTTTGCTCAAAACAGTCTTGAAGAGCATAGATGGTTCCTGCCAGCCAGGTTTTCACCTGCTTCAGAACTGGTCTGGAGCGCCGGACGAGCGTTCTGTAAACTGGGATTAGCATAACAGAGATGCAGTCCGAGTAACCGAGGTGGGAACGGGGTTACGCCCGTTACGAGTGGGGGATATTTGTATAACCTAGGTCCAACGCGTTCTCCCCCCCTTGCAAAGTACAGATACTGATGGAATTTGGGGAGCAAATCCAGTCGTGACAGAATCGGCGCGAGAAATGTTTCCCTGCTTCAGGCATCAGCGAATCGGAAAATACTTCTTTGACTTTTACCAAACGGCAGGAGGGAGAAGAGTTTGTATGAGGGCTTTGTGCAGTCATTCATAATCATGTTTGATTTCCGGATGCAACGTCTGGTGTAAATGTCCGTGATGGCGGGAATAAAGAGCCCGATGATCTTCTCAGCTGACCTCACTATCCACCGCAGATTCTTGCGATCCGAGATAGTGCAATTTCCCAACCAGGCAGTGATGTAGCTTCTCAGGATGCTCTCAATACACCCCCAGTAGAATGTGATGAAGTGTGGGGTGTTGGGGGGGGGGAGGTTGGGAGTTGGACTTTACTCAGCCTTTGCGGAAAGTAGAGATGCTGCTGGACTTACTTTGATATGGAGCTGGTGCTGAGGGACCAGGTGAGATTCTCCGCCAGGTGAACAACAAGAAATTTGGTGCTCTTAACGATATCTACTGAGGAGGCGTCGATGTTCAGCGGGTAGTGGTCGCTGCATGCCGTCCTGAAGTCAACAACCATTTATTTTGTTTTGCCGATCCGTACTGACTGACGTCTCCCAGTCAGGAAGTCTGATACCCAGTTGCAGAGGTTGGAGTGCAGGCCCAATCGGCTCAGCTTTCCAATCAGTTTCCGAGGGATGATTGTGTTGAATGCTGAACTGAGGTCTATGAACAGCATCTAAACGTATGCGTCTTTTTTTATCCAGGTGGGTTAGTGCCAGGTGGAGGGTGATCGCAATGTCATCGTCTGCTGAGCGGTTGGGACGGTACGCAAACTGCAGGGGGTCCAGTGAGGGGGGCAGCAGGGTCATGATATGCCTCATGACGAGCCTCTCGAAACAGGTCATGATGATGGATGTGAGTGCAACGGGACGGCAGTCATTTAGGCAGGACACTAAAGAATTCGGGACGGGAACGATGGTGTCGGCATTGAAGCACGTTGCAACGGTGGCGCTGCTCAGGGAGATGTTGAAGATGTCAGTGAGAACACCTGCTAGCTGGTCTGCACATCCTCTGAGCACTCTACCAGGAATGTTGTCTGGTCCAGCAGCCTTCCGTGGGTTGACCCTGCTCAGGGTTCTTCTCACATCGGCCACGGTGAGACACAGCACCTGGTCATTTGTAGGAGGGGGGATGGGGGCTTCCTCTTCACCACGCCATTTTCCACCTCAAAACGGGCTTAGAAGTTATTCAGCGCATCTGGGAGGGAGGCATCACCCTTACAGTCAGGTGATGTCCTGTAATTGGTGATAACCTGCATGCCCTTCCATATGAGCCGCGTTTCGTTGCTGTCCTGGAAGTGGCTGTGAATTCGCTGGGCGTGTGCACGCTTTGCCCCTCTGATGGCCCTGGAATATTTGGCCCTTGCTGTTGTTAGGGCTGCTTTGTCGCCTGCTCTGAAAGTGGAGTCACGGGTCCTCAGCAGCGCACGCACCTCCACGGTCATCCATGCCTTCTGGTCAGCGCATATAGTGATGGTCTTGGACAGAGTAACATCATCAATGAACTTGCCAATGCAGCCAGTCACTGATGCCGTGTACTCTTCTAAGTTGGTAGAGTCGCCATCAGTTGCAGCCTCCCTGTAAATGTGCAAGTCAGTTTGCCCAAAACAGTCTTGATGAGCAGAGACAGCTCCTGCTGGACAGATTTTCACCTGCTTCTGAACTGGTCTGGAGCGCCTGACGAGCGATCTGGATGCTGGGATTGGCATAACAGAGATGTGGTCTGAGTAACCGAGGTGGGGGCGGGGCTCCGCCCGGTACGCGTCGGGGATATTTGTATAAACTAGGTCCAACCTAGTTGCAACCTCCCCCCTCGTTGCAAAGTACACACACTGATGAAATTTGGGAAGCAAATCGACGCTTGACAGAATCGGCGCTAGAAATGGTTCCCTGCCTCACGCATCAGAGAAGTGGAAAACAAATCCTGATCAGAAAAGTTTCAAACAATTGAAAGAACATGCAGTTGGACGTTAATGGGAGCCCTTCCTTTGGCCAGTCATTGAACTCATTAACTGACTGAATCGCTAAAGAATCCTGAGACCCCTCCAGTCACACAGTGAGATGGGATGGGTGAAAGGCGCCTGCTCTACGCTCAACAAACAGACAGCAAAATGACTCCGTGAGCTCTCTTATACCCTGACATCCGTATAATCGCCCTGATGAAGGGTCTCAGACAGAAAAGACGACTGTTTATTCTTTTACATTGATGCTTCCTGGACTCCTGAGTTCCTCCAGCATTCTGTGTGCATTACTTTGATTTCCGGCATCTGCAGATTTTCTCTTGTTTGTAATCGGTGTGACAGATTCCATACCCTCGTTTATTTCTCATTATTGTTGTGGTTAATCTCCCCTCCAATCAATCGGTAGACTAGGGTTCGATTCCCTGTCGCGGTGACCTTTTTCCTGCTGGAAATGAAAACTGGAAATACAGGAGAATTTTTGAACAAAACAAAACCGTGTTGAATCGGTCATTTAGAATATGAAACAATCCAGTCAGCAGATAGCCCAGGACGGGAGAGTTTATCGAGAACGTTGTATTCAGCACCCTTTCTCTAGTAATCCATGAACGGGTCAATAATAGATAGCCGTTCGGCGTTACTCTCGGTCACCGATTCCGTTACTTCGAAACATTAAATAGAGGCTGGTACTGTAAGATATAAACTCACACACTTCATAGCACTCATGCCAATTCCTTCTGTGTGTCCGAGTTACTGTAGAAGGCAGGGAGAACAGCTGAAACACTTTGGAAAGAACGATACCAAGTGGGCAGTATATTTAATGCCCGGTTTAAATCCACTCTGACCCTCCCGTAGCCTCGGACCCTCCGAACACATGCTCAGAAAGTGAACTGAGGGAATGAACGGCGACGTTTCATTCTATGACGTCAGTCGATCATGAGAGCATGCGCAGCGTCGTTCCGCCCCTTGACCTGAAGACAGCAGAATACATGCCCGGAAGCGGTTTTTACAGCAGTCGGGAGTGGAGAGCTACTGGGCCCAGAGTAGGGCGCTACCGTTGTGCTCCTTCCACCAGCAGCGTATCGCTCTGAGAGCAGCTCTGCAGACAGGCTCGGAGATCGGCACTAACCCCGGAGATGGCGGTTGCGAGAAAGCGGCGGAGTGTAACAATAACTGAGCACGGAATGCGGAGTGAGTGGGTAGAGAGAGGCGATTCCTGGGCTGGGGTAGGTAGGGCGGTGAAGGCGGGGTGGGAAGAAGTTGCTGGTGATGTGCATTGCTGCCTTATCTCCCTATACCAGGTGGAAATCCATTTTTATTCCCAGTCTCCTTGTGTTTGTGCAACCAGAAGTCATGAGTTAAGGGTGAAAGGTGAAAGTTTAAGGAGAACAGGAAAGGAAAATTCTTCACTCAGATGTTTGTGAGAGTGTTGGGACGAGCTGTCAGAATAAGAGGTGCATTCAAGTTTGATTTCAATATTTAAGAGAATTTCGGGTAGGTGCGTGTATGGTAGGGGTTGGAGATATATGGACCCAGTGCAAGTCGATGGGAGTAGGCATTTTATACGATGCAGCACGGACTAAATGTATCACAGGTCTGTTTCTGTGATGTACTTTTCTATGACTCAATGAATCTATGATCCAGAATTTTGAAACCCTGCCCCTGAAACAGCTCCACAGCCACACATTCATCTGCTGTGATCACTCACACCTGAAAACGCCAACAGGAATATTAGACTTCAAATCCCAACCAGCACCTCTCCCAACAAAAATAACATGACGCCAACAAGAAAGAACAGGAGAATTATATGAACTATAGTCATCACGTGTGTCTTCGAATTTCGAAAATACTGTATCCTCCGTCAGCGACAGTTCGTACTCAGTCCTTTTGTAATGGCCTAATGTCACAAAGGCGTGAAGGGCGTGGCCTCGGGATGCGCCCACTCATGGAGGACTGACTAAAATTGTCTCAGATAATTCAGAGTGTATAATTGTGTATGAAGCAGGTTCAACCGAGACTCGAAACGCTGGATTCAGAGACCAGAGTGCTCACCATCACACCATGGAACCAGATGTGCTTACTGCGAACGGCAAAAAGAAGATGAATCTTAGGGTAGTATGTGGTGACACGTGTAAACATTGACAGTAAATTTACATTGAACTTTATACTTCATAGAACATGTCTTGTGAGGACATGTTGAGGAAGGGAGCAGATTTCTCTTTGGAGGGAGAAGGATGAAACGTGACTTGAAAGAGGGATACAAAATGCGGACTGAATGGGAGACCTCAGTCAGTCCAGATCGGGAGCTGCACTTCCAACAGCATCATACTGAGCACGGCAACTCCCCAGGGTTGTGTGCTGAATCCACTACTGTTCACTCTGCTGATCCATGACTGTGCTGCCAAACACAGCTCGAACATCATCATCATCTTTGCAAATGACACGACCGTGGTGACCCTCATCAGCAAGAACGACGAGTGAGCTTACAGAGAGGAGTTGCAGCCGCTAACGGGGCGGTGCAGAGCCAACCTTCCTTTGAACGTGAACAAAACAAAAGGGATGCTTGTTGACTTCAGGGAGTCACGGAACGATCGCTGTCCGCTGAACATCGATCGCTCTTCTGTTAAGAGCACCAAATTTCTTGGTGTTCACCTGACGGAGAATCTCACCTGGTCTCTCAACACCAGCTCCATAGTCAAGAAAGCACATCAGTGTCTTTACTTTCAGCCAAGGCTGAGAAAAGTCCATCTTCCATCCTCGTCCTCCCCACATTCTACAGCGGATGTACCGAGAGCATCCTGAGGAGCTGCATCACGTCCTGATTCGGGAACTGCATCGTTTCGGAATTCAAGACCCTGCAGCGGACAGTGAGGTCAGCTGAGAAGATCGTCGGGGTCTCTCTTCCCGCCAATACAGACATTTACACCTCACGCTGCATCCGTAAAACCAACAGCATTGTGAAGGACCCCACGCACCCCTCAAAAAACTCTTTTCTCTCCTGCCATCTGGGAAAAGTTACCGAAGCATTCGCGCTCACACGACCAGACTGTGCAACAGTTTCTTCCACCAAGCCATCAGAATCCTTCATATTCAGCGTCTAGACTTACATCTACATCATTTATAATTATATTGAAATTTGTCCTCTACAGTGACTATTGTCTTATTTGTTAATTATTGAACTACCGTGTACTGTTTTGTGCACTTTATGTAGTCCTGTGTAAGTCTGTCGTCTAGTGGAGATCTTGTGTTTTCTCACTTAGTCTAGTGTATTTTTGTGTTTTTTTATGTCGCACCATGGTCCTGTAGGAACGTTGTTTCTTGTTTTTGTTGTGACTTGACTTGACTTGATGATGGAATGCATGTATCGATTAGACAGCCAAAGCATTTTTCTTCGGGTGGAAGAGGCGTAAAAGGGGGGAGGGCGGTGTAATTTTAAGGTGAGTGGTGGAAGGTATAGCAGTGGGGGATGCCATAGGGTCTTTTTTTCACTCACAGTAAATGAATGGAATTTGCAACTAGGAGTAGTGTTAGAAGCAGATACATTAGAGACATTTAAGTGATCTTCCATTGGGGCGTGAACCTTGCAACTGAGGAATTTCTGTGGAAGACTATTTTGAAAACAGTCATCCCAGATAAGCACACAATCGGGGGGTGGGGGGGCTGGTTTATTCAATTAAGGGGAAGCTAATGAGAACTGTGTTTTGCAGGAAATTTGCAGAGTAGATACTGAGAGCTTTTGTTACTGGGTAAACGTACATATGACCTCTGCGATTTATTTACAGTCGAGATGTTCAGGAATGTTGCAAATTCAGACAAAAAGGAAAAGGAACCAGAAGGGATATTCGGTAAGCAGAAATTAGACAAGGCCATCGATAAATATTCAACAATATGCAAATTCTTCAGAGAGTCAGTAGTACGGAATAATGCTGGGGGAGGGGGGTGATTTTGCAGAGCAAGACTGGGGAGAATAGCAAGGCACTATGCACATAAATTAAAAACAAGAAGGACATCACAGGTAAGGTAGGAAAGTAGAACATCTCAGGGGCAGAGAACAGAACGTATGCCTGGTTCCAGAGGTTTTGGGCAAAGCAACAGATGGTTAGTTAATGTCAATATTCCTCAAACTGAAAGTGACGCCGTAAAGAAAGTTCAGGAGGATACACGGATTTTCCGCGGCATGTTTAGAGCAAGCTGCTGGGAGCGTTGGGACTCTCCCCAGACTGGATGAGATATATCAGAGATTACTGAGTGAATGAGGCAGGATGGCAGATTTCTGCGGCCTCCATGGAGATCTTTGTGGATTCTTTTTAATTGCACAGGTGACTCGCTCTTTAGCCTGCGGCTTAATATAGGGGGTGATAACCTCAGGCCCGGACAAACTGAAGAAATCTCCTTTGGGTGGATGCTGCGCGGTGTATCCCCTCTTACAATTCAGTACGGAAATAACAAACAATACACAATATGAGATTAAACGATTAGGTTTTATGGTTCTTACTTTGAGTATATGGTTAGTAAAAAAAAAACGAAAAAAGGAAAAGGACCTAATCTTATGAAACAGTCTTTTGCACAAAGTTGGAGCTCACCGAAAAGCCGATTGTCCTCCATCAACCTCCTTCGATCGTCGCTGCCCTTCGGGCCCTCGCTCCAAGTCCAACTCCTTCGGTGGTCTACCAAATCTCTCCATTGGCGTCTTCTCTCTTTATCTCTTGTTACGTATTCAGGCAACAATAAATATATGAGTTCGGCAAGGGTTTCTTATAACAAACAACACGTTTATTAAACACCGAAAACAAACCCCCCCAAAAGTAAACAAACACTACCGTAACCGGAAACAGATGCTGAGCGGCAGCCCAAACAGTTCTTAAAGTGATATTGCAAAAACAGTTCTTAAAAGTGGCATTGCCAAAAACAGTTCTTTAAAGTGGTATTGCCAAAAGTTCGATATGCTCACGGTCCATTTTAAAAAGGAGAGACATTATAGGACGATTTAGGTTCTCTTTCACGTCGCTTGCTTCGATCCCCGATGTCGAACTTCCCACGAAGAATTTACGAAACAGAACGGCTTAAAGGTACTGACCTTTCCTTCTCCACTACCTTCAATCCTTTCTAGTTATACCTAGGGATTAACACGAAGATAGTCAACGAAATCCTTCCAAATAAGGATCAAACAAAGGTCGGCCCCGTTTCACCGTAGAAAGCGATTCTCCTCGATCTTTAACTTCCGAACTTCCAATCTTCAGTCTCCACTAATTTCTCGAACTAGCGGAATCATAAAGAACCTGCTGGCAATGACCTCTTAAACTTTAGGCATTAAATAAAGACTTCATCCTTCAACTAAACTGCGCATTACTCAAAACACGCAGTAGCATGAAGTCAACCTGGCAAATCCAGCCACGAACTGCCCCTCCTCACAAGGTGGGGTCTACCTTTTATAACCTGTAAAATAAAACCGTCACATGATCTCTACTGGCGGGAAAATGACGTCACCACCATCACAAGACCATCACCTCAAGTCCAGAACAGCTTCAACCCCAGTAACGTGAAAAGGGATCCACTGTCATGTGTCACGAGTACGTAACACCTCCCTCCAAAAAAACATTTTTGGTCTGACAAGAACAAAAAATTTTAACAATTGCTTACAAGAAAACAAAGGTATAAATTTTATAACATATGCAATACACAACACCATCATATAACAGCTTATAACTCTCAATACAGTAGGTGTTACAATTAAAAAAAAACAGTCCAAAAAAATTACAGTGAACATTCAATATCGAGATAGACAATCAGCAACCACATTATCTTTATCTTTAATATGAGTTATCACAATATTGTACTCTTGTAACATCAAACTCCAATTTAATAATCTTCTGTTTTTGTTTTTCATCTTACTCAGGAAAACTAACGGATTATGATCAGTGTAAACAATAAGTGGCTTTTGTGTTGTATTACCAAAATATTCCAGAGCTAAAACAAGAGATAACAATTCTTTCTCTATTGTCGAATAGTTTATTTGATGCTTATTAAATTTCTTAGAAAAGTAAGCTACTGGATGATCAACCTCATCACCCTCATTCCTTTGCATTAATACTGCTCCTGCAGCCTCATCACTAGCATCCACAGCCAATAAAAAAGGTTTTCCAAAGTCAGGTGCCTTAAGCACAGGTTGTTGACATATCATTGATATCAATTTTTCAAATGCTTCTTGACAAGGCACCGTGCATACAAACTTCTCATTCTTCCGCAGAAGGTTAGTTAATGGAAGGGCAACATTAGCAAAATTCTTACAAAATTTCCGATAATATCCTACCATTCCCAAAAACCTTCTGAGAGTCTTTTTTCCCCGTTGGAGTGGGATTCTCTAAAATTGCCTGAACTTTTGCCTGAACAGGAGCTACCTTACCTTGACCCACAACATAACCAAGGTAAGTAACAGTGGCATGTCCAAATTTACTCTTAGCTAAATTAATAGTTAAGTTAGCTTTTGAAATCCTTTCAAACAATTTTTCCATCACAATAATGTGTGCTTCCCAAGTATCATTTCCTGTCACTAAATCATCAATATAAGCATCAGTATCTTTCAATCCCTGAATCACAAAGTTAATCATCCTCTGGAAAGTACCTGGGGCATTTTGCATCCCAAATGGAAGAACATTATACTCATATAACCCAGATGGAGTTACAAATGCCGACATCTCTCTACCTCTGTCCGTTAATGGAACACACCAATACCCCTTCAATAAATCAATCTTTGTAAGGAACTTTGCTTTTCCAACTTTATCTACACAATCATCTACTCTAGGAATTGGATATGCATCTGTTTTCATTACAACATTCTCCTTCCTATAATCCGTAGAAAACCTAATACTACCATCTGGTTTTTGCACCATTACACATGGCGAACTCCAATTCGAGTTAGAATGTCTAATGATATTATTCTCTAACATATATTCAATTTTTTCTCAGCAAGTTCACATTTTTCCATGTCCATCCTATATGGAAGTTGTTTAATAGGTTTGGCATCTCCAACATCTACATCATGTGAAGCTATAGTAGTCCTTTTCGGAACATCTGGAAACAACTCCCTATATTTAAAAATCAACTCCTTCATTTGTTGTCTCTGCTCTAACTGTAAATGTACTAATTTTTCATCAATATTTTCCAGAATGGTTGAATTTGGTAACCTAACATAAACAATGTTGGACTTAGAATGAAAGTCAGATGTATCATCTATCATGTTCCTAGTTAAATCAAACTCACTCTCACTAACCACAACAGTCACAGTATCAGATTGTTTCTCAAAATATGGTTTCAACAAATTTATATGGCAAAGTTGTGTTGACCTTCTACGATCTGGAGTTTTTACCACGTAATACACATCATTGATTTTAGACACAATTTCATGAGGACCATGAAATCTAGCTTGTAAAGGATTTGTCTGCACTTGGAAAAGAACCAACACCTTATCTCCAGGCTTAAACATCCTCATCCTAGCTTCTTTATCATACCATGTCTTCATTTTCTCCTGAGCCAACTTTAAATTATCCTTAGCTAAGCTACAAGCTTTATGTAAACTGTCCTTAAATTTCAAAACATAGTCCAACAAATTAGTGTGTACTTCCTTATTAATCCACTGTTCTTTCAATAAAGCTAAAGGTCCTCTAACTCTCTGCCCAAACACAAGTTCAAATGGACTAAAACCTGAAGAATCCTGTACCGATTCCCTTACTGCAAATAAAAGTAAGTTTATACCCTCATCCCAGTCACTTTCATTTTCCACACAAAATGTCCTAATCATATTCTTGAGGGTAGAATGAAACCTTTCCAAGGCACCCTGCGATTCTGGATGGTATGCAGACGAAGTGATTTGCTTAGCTCCCAATTTATAAACTATCTGTTGAAACAATCCAGACATAAAATTACTGTCTTGATCAGTTAGTATCTCCTTAGGAAATCCAAAATAAGTAAAAAAAATTATAAGGGCATTTGTCACAGTTTTAGCTTTTATATTCCTAACTGGTACAGCCTCTGGAAACCTAGAAGAAGTACACATGATAGTCAACAAATACTGATAACCAGTTTTTGTTTTTGGTAATGGACCAACACAATCAACAATAACTTTAGAAAATGGTTTACCAAATGCTGGGATAGGTTATAATGGAGCTACTGGTGTAACCTGATTTGGTTTACCCACAATTTGACAAGTATGGCACGTTTTACAAAACATCGCCACATCTTTTCTTAGACCAGGCCAGTAAAAATGTTTTAAAATCTTGTCCACAGTTTTCCTTGCCCCTTGATGTCCACCTAAAGGCACACTATGAGCTAAAGTCAAAATCTCATTTCGATAAACTTTCGGAACAACTACCTGGTAAACAACATTCCAATCCTCACTTGCAGGAATTGTAGGCGATCTCCACTTCCTCATCAACACTCCTTTTCCCAAGTAATATCCTACTGGCACCTTATCAATTTCACTATCTAGTAAAGCCGGCTCTCTTAATTTTATAATCTCAGAGTCTCTATTCTGCTCTGCTATCATCTCCTTCCGAGACAAAGATAAATCTTTATAGTCAGACTTATTCCCAGAATCTTATTCAAACAACGAAGATAAGAAAGTCTCATGACAGATTCTCAAAACTCGAATCCTGAGTTCAACAGTCCTGAATAACAACCTCATTCTGCGCATCAATCTTTTTAGCCATAGCTCTGGTCACAACACAGGAAAAATCTGTGTCAAAATTCAACTCTGGTTCCTCTGACTCCATTGTCAAATGCACTTCAGGAAAAACTTGTCCACATGCCAAGTCATTACCTAACAATAAAGAAATACCCTTCACAAGTAAGCTATGCTGTAATCCTACTTCAACAAATCCTGTAACTAACCCTGATTTTAAATTTACTTTATGTAAATGTACAGGCATAAAATCACTTCCAACACCTCTTATGTAATTTCCCTCACCAGTATCAGACTCTTCATTGGCACCAGAGTAGATCCTTCCTTCAAGGATACAAATCCTTCAGTTATAAAATGATCATATTCCTTTCTAACTTGGTCAGACTCTAGCAAAGCCTCATTGGTTTTTATCAAACCCTGTAACTTTACAGGTGCCTCTGTATGTTGCACACAAGCATCTGGAACTGCTTCCTTCTCTTCTTTTTCAATTTGAAACAGTTAGCTATTACATGGCCAGGCTTCTTACAATAGTTACAAATAAGACCAATCTGTCTTTCCTTCACAGGCTTTCCTTTCTCATCAACTTTCTGATTAACCTCTGATTTAATTTCTGATTTACCTGGAGTCTCCATGTTATTTTTCCTCTTAAAATTTCTGCCCTGAGGAAATTTGTTCTTATGGATCAAAACATACTCATCAGCTAATCTAGCACAGTCCTGCAATTTATCAGTATCCTTCTCATTTAAGTAGGTCCTTACTTCAACAGGAATGCTTCTTTTAAATTCCTCCATTAAAATCAGCTCTCTCAATGTATCATAGTCCCCATTTTCATTTTTTAGAAGAAACCCATCTCTCAAAGCACATAGCTTTATCATAAGCAAATTCCACATAAGTTTTTCCCACAGACTTTTTCAAACTTCTGAATCTTTCCCTATATGCTTCTGGGACTAACTCATATGCGTTTAAGATAGGCCTCTTTACAATATCATAATCAAGTGCTTGCGCAGCTGTTAAAGCTGTGTAAACTTGTTGTGCTTTGCCTTTAATTACACTCTGTAACAACACTGACCATTTATCTTTCGGCCACTCTGACATCCGAGCAATAGTTTCAAAATGTTGAAAACACCTTTCCACTTCTGTTTCACTAAATGGAGGGACCAATTTAACTTCTTGACTAGCAACAAACGTTTTTGTAGGACCAGAAGACTGATTCGCAGACTTTAATTCCTCTATTGCATATGCAAATTCTCTCTTCTTTTGATCCATCTCCTATTTACACCTCTCCAAATCAGCTTTACTTTGTTCCAATTTCATTTGTTCGATTTGCAACTGCATCTCCAGATTACTTATTTGAAACGACTCTAAAATATATTCATCAAAACACCCGGGACCACATAGTGTGACGCGATTTTTCTCTGTATCACAGCCTTAGAAGTAGTCTGCAAAATACCTTTAAGTTACAATCTGCTAGCTATCTCAAACACCTCAGTTTTTTTTTGCCTTCGCCAACACCTCCGCAGCTGGCGAAGCCAGAAACTCATCAATATTCATTGCTGCCGAATACCACAACAAGCCAAACAAAAGAACCGAGTAATCCCCGTTTCCAAAACACCGATTCAAAAGTTAGCAAGCATTTAAACACAAATGATTCAATCCAGACGCAGCCCCCATATTTAATGTTACGTATTCAGGCAACAATAAATATATGAGTTCGTCAAGGGTTTCTTATAACAAACAACACGTTTATTAAACACCGAAAACAACCCCCCCCCCCCAAAAGTAAACAAACACTACCGTAACCGGAAACAGCTGCTGAGCGGCAGCCCAAACAGTTCTTAAAGTGATATTGCAAAAACAGTTCTTAAAAGTGGCATTGCCAAAAACAGTTCTTTAAAGTGGTATTGCCAAAAGTTCGATATGCTCATGGTTCATTTTAAAAAGGAGAGACTTTATAGGACGATTTAGGTTCTCTTTCACGTCGCTTGCTTCGATCCCCGACGTCGAACTTCCCACGAAGCATTTACGAAACTGAACGGCTTAAAGGCACTGACCTTTCCTTCTCCACTACCTTCAATCCTTTCTAGTTAAACCGAGGGACTGATATATGAATGATGAAGGAGACTGAGTAACGTAACTGGATTTTAGTGTTCCTGTTCCGGGGACCTAGCAGACGGGCTCGTGAGAGCATCAGTATAGCCCTCATGTTGCAGTAATTGGATAACAGGGCTTGATTTTCAAGTCTGAAAATCAATGAAATTTCTAACAACATGCAAGCAAGCTGCAAAATCGCCTCTCAAAACTGAACAGCATTGAACGTTCTGTTGGCTGAGAGCGGAAGCAGTTGTCCCATCACTGGCCTGGAATGATCCACAAACATGCTTGATATAACTGAGAACGTCAGCAACGGTAGCCATTTTAGAATCCCTGCCAGGAAGTTTGTGCAACTCCAGTTGCTGATAGTGAACTTGCTTTAATTTCTGGGCTGACAGCACTCTGCGGAGTGATGACCCAAAGCACGGCTGCCTGCATTATTGATCAACAACTCCTCTCTTCAGGATAGTCGATGACAGGATCACGGAGCAGACCTGAATTCTCCAGGCAATACAACTGCAGCCACAATCCATGTTGTCCGTTGCAGAACGGAAGGGAAGTGAGGAAAGCTACACCAAGTCAAGTTAACCCAGTGCCTCAACTAGGAGTGTTCACAGACAGTGTGCACTCAACCTCGACAAGTTCTTTGTAAAGTCTCATTTCCCTTTGCACAGCAGGGGCCTGGAGTCAATATGCGTAACAAAATATGATGAGGATGCAAATGAAGAGTTATAGGGTGACAGTTAATGTTGGTCAATTACTTTGCTAACGTGGTGAGACCATGAGGGAGTTGATAGCTGACAACAAAAGCCACGGTTTAGTGTTGTCGGAGTGATGGACTTAGTCTTTGAGTGTAACAACAAACGGTGCGGGATACAGACTCTCCCAGGGAGATTCGTAGTATCATTCTCAAAGCAAAGTTTTTTTTTCTTTTTGTAAGACTCTACCATTCTGCACTCAGAGTAACAAGAGATATTCCACCTTCCCATGGTCCGTGAACTGATCACTTCAATGCCAAATTACTTGTTCAATTTTATTTGCCTTTTTTAGACAATATTCTTCTTGGAGGAGCTGTAAAATCAGAGTCTCCCCGTCGGGGAATTGAACCCCGGTCTCCCGCGTGACAGGCGGGGATACTAACCACTATACTAACGAGGAATCGCTGTTGGTTCATCCTGATAAAAACATGAACAAGCACAAGAGAGTGAACAGATTTACCTTGATGTTTGTTCACTGCAATACCTCAGTCAGTTTCTTCGTGTCCTTCCCACAGAAGTGTCTCAGTTTCCTCCAGCTTTTCAGTCACCGATTGTTTTCAAGGTTTACGAAAGGAACTCTCATTCGAACCTAACGCCGTGTTCTTCAACAGATCATTTATATATTCTGGTTTTATAATGCGACAGGCAAGAGGCGATGTGGATCTCTTCGAATTTTTAAGGGATCATTCTCAGTTCAGTCAGATTCCGAGCGAATTACTGGTAGTTTTGTATCTCCGATTTGTCGGAAGATGGAGAACTTAACTAGGCATAGCAGAAATTGCACCAGGGTGGGGAATCAGAGTGACCAGCTGGATTCAGACAGCAGCTCGAGCTACAGTCATGTACCACTGGAGATGGTTCAGGACCCAAGCCTCCTTCAGAAAGATGGAACAATGGTGATATAATGGTGAACAGAGCTGTTTTCCAGACAATTACGCCGGTGCGATATCCGACGATCGAAGTTAGCAGAGTTTTCATCCATCATCGAAACTATCAGAAGTAAACAATTCATAGAACCCGATCAGTGCAGACTTCTATCGGCCGAGTGATCTAACCCCGCTAACTCATGTACGAAGTCCAGAAATTGCTTAAATACATGACTGATTGCAACATTATTATCCATCCTGGGCCGGCCATTCGATCAAGGATGGATTTCCCATCTTTCACATTTTCTCGATGAACCGGTCAATGCAGCTTCCTGCTCTCACCCTAACCCAGAAACCCGCAACAAACTGGAGCACATCAAAGCATGTCGGATGATGAGTTCACCATGTGTGTGTCGGTCCACTCACCAATCCCTCTGTTTATTTATACCCTGTGGGATACCTATCCACACCCTCAGTCCATTACACGATCAAGTTAAACACTTTATTGTGATTAACAAATGTAAAATAGAGTCTCAGGATCGTGCAACCTTGAAACATGCCTTTCGACCCATCGCGTCCATGCTGATATTCAGAAACCAATCACACCAGAGACAGAAAAAACAACTAACTTATGAGCAATTGTCGTCAGTGCCTTGATTGTTGAGGTGCTTGCCCAAACAATTCTCTAATTTGTGGGTGTACCTGCCTCCACCTGCCACTCAGGCATGGGTTCTAGTTTCCGAACACCATTTTCATGAAATTCCTCATCTGATGCTGTCTCGGTTTACACACGTCAGCTCAGTTTACTAGTATTCTGATAAGGCCCCGCTAATTTGATATGACCTTCATAGATCTCTGTCACCTCCAGCACTCTCTAGATACAACCGCACTCTGTCCAGTCTCTGTTTTAACCGGAACTTTCCATCTCAGGCAAAATGTTTATGAATATCCCCTGCATTCAACACTCAAGTTCGTTTACAGAGTGCGCAGTCGTTTCGATTCGCGAATCCGCAGTAAATTAGACAAGTCATAGATGGTTTATACGGAATTGACGACCTTTGACCCAGCACGCTCCCTCTACGCCACTCTGCTTTTGGCTAAACTTGGTGTTGCTCTGCTCCGTTGTGGACGCTTCTCAGTTTTTTTTTTCGTTTTTATTTATCGGTCCTTTGCTGACGTAACATGGTTTCCCTTAATATCTGCCCTCTGTAAATGTTTATCGCGCCTATCTCTCTGCCCGTGTCTCTCTGTATTCTTGTCCGTGTTTCTCACCCCTGCTCCCATCCCGTTATTATGTCTCTGATGTTTGTGCTTCCACCCATTCGGACACCTCGTTCCCGATCGGTCCGGAATGAACGCATTATGCATTACTTAATATTCACGGTTTCAGTAGCCCTGCTGTCACACATACTGTTTAATTTCCACCGTGTCTCTTCCGCACTTTCTCTCTTTGTCTCTGGGCTGTTCTCCGGGACAAGCATGGATGGGTTGAAAAATGAGGCTTTTCTGTCTCGTTGGTGTAAAAACCGGGGACGAGTCTCTTGGCCTCCTCCGGATGCTCCGGGAGCGGATCTGTTATCCAGTCTGATTCGGGATGCTGTGAGCTTGCTTCTCTTGTTTGTTCGATGAGCGTTTTTTTCTCTCTCTTTCTGTGCGCATTGGCTTCTGGTGTTTTGAAAAATTGGTTTATTTGAGTTTCTTTCCTTGTGGCTGCCTATGAACAGAAATATCTTAAGGTGTGTAATTTATACCTTATTTGATAATAAACCTGCTTTGATTCTTTGAATACTCTCTCGTTAATAGATCTCGTCTCTATTGCTCTCTGAGAAAGGGAGATCGAAACAACCCCGTTCCCCTGCCTGCAGGTAGGGGCCGCTACCTCAGGAAGGGTATCTTTAGAGACGGAGGGGGCGATGCAAAGGGTCACTAGTTTTGTCTGCTGAGGAGACCTTAAGCCTTGAGAGCCGATACTCTCCGGAATAATCTCATTTCTTCACACACTCACGCAGCCCCAAGATTAGGAGACAAATTCTGAAGATGTAGGGTTCAATAGGAAAGCAGTTCAGTCCATGTTGGTGGCAGATGATCAGTCGAATGGCAAGAATGATGAGAGTCACTCAACCGACTGAATTTCCAATGAAAAGCCTGAATTTATAACAGGAGATTTGAAGCACAATAAAATAAACCGTTTTCTTTTCTTTATTCCATAGCTTTATTAGGAGACGGCGACAGAATTAACAGTTTGGTAGGAGGGATAAAGGAATTTCTAATTACGCGGTCACAAGTGACTCTGAGTGGATCCGCTGAAACCGCAGTGGAACATGATTAGTTAAACCTCAATGAACTTCTGGTCTACCGACCTAATCAGTCGCCATTGCAAATGCGACCACTCAGCTAGGGAGGCGGAAGAACTTTTTTCACAGGATCTCATCACAATGTCCCCAGTCCATTGAGCTGGACATCAGCGTCGGTGTCAGAGAAACCGGACAGACATCCTCTCCACATCCTCCTGATCTTTACTTATTCGATGGGTTTCAATGAGATCCTCCTTCATTGTTCTAAATTCTGACGAGTGTAGGCTCAGAGTCTCCAAGCAGTTCTCTTAGTTCAGCCATTTCATTCCGGGATCAAGCTAAATAAACCTCAATGAGCCCACACAATGCCAGCGCACCCTTTATTAGAAATTGCGCCCAATCTTGTTTACAATCCTCCAAATGAATCTGACCAATGTTTTACGATACACCGTCATTATATCTGTGCTTTTAGATGCTAGTCCTGGCGGAATGTCGGCTAAAACTGCATTTGCCTTCCTTAATCATCGACTCAATCTGCAACTTGACATTGATGGAACACTGCAGTAGAATCCCCGAGTCCATTTGCTCACTGATTTATGAACTTGCTCCACGTTTGGGAGATAGTCTACAGCTTTGTTTCTTCTACCAAAGTGTATGACTCTGCACTACCGTACTTCGTATTGCATCTGTCATGTATCTGCTATTCTCCAAAACTGTCCAAGTATTTGCACGAACTTCCTGCTTTACCAGGCCTTCAACCTCATTTTCTATCACATGCAAAACCGTCAATTTCGTCATCTGCAATAGCGGTTTATAACGTACAAGACAAAGCGCTCTCCAGAACACAAATAGTTATCGGCAAGCAACTGAAAACGCCATTTTTATTCCTAGCCTTTGCCTCCCACCAGTCGCCAATATTTTGTCGATGCTCGTATCTTTCCTGTAATACCGTGAGCTCTAATTTTGTTTAGCAGCCTCATCAGTGGCACTTGAATACTGTCTTCTGAAGATCCAAGTAAGCAACATCCCGTGGCTCTCCTTTCTCTATTATGCCTGTATTTCCTCAAATAATTGCTACAGATATGTCAGGAAAGATTTCCCATTATGGAAACCAATTTTTTTCCTTCATATTTTAACAGCTGCCCCAAAGCACCCAGAAACCTCAACCTTAATATTTGACTGCAGCATCATCCCAGCCACAAAAGTCTTGCTAATCTGTCTGTAACGTCCTCTCTTTTGTTTCCCTGCCGTCGAGAAGGGTATCATGACATTTGCAATTTTCCAGTCCTCTGATCCATTCCTGAAAGCAGTGATTATTGAATGATCATTTCTAAGGACACATAATCTCATCAGCTGCCTCTTTCACAATCCAGCGGTGTAGTCCTGTATGCTCCAGGCGACATCTCCTTTCTGGTCTTCCAGTTTCCCAATCAACTTTTCCTTAGAAATAGCAACTACACTCCCTTCCGTCTCTGACCCTGTCGAATTTCTGGAATGTTGTCGGTACCCTCAATATAAAAGACAAGTACTTATTAACCTTCTCCGCATTTCATTTTCCACTATTGCTACCTACTATTTCCAGCGTCGAATTTTCACTCTGGCCTTTGTTTTTAAATTTCTGTATATGTGGAAAAATACTGTTTACATCCTCTGTTATATTAGTAGCCTATGACCTTTCACCGTGAAGTCCGGTCTGTCAGTTGTACTGACGGACTCACCGAACTATTGTTCTACTTGGTCCCATCGGTCCGCATCTGGACTGTAGCCCTCCATACCCCCACCATTCCTGTACTTATCTACACACGAGGTCACATTGGATCAGGTTTCTGAAGGTTTCTATTTGTAGAGGCTTCGGCGGCTTCGGTGAGTAGAGGCTGAGGGTGAGCTTGCTTCCAGTGAGGTAAGGAAGGGTGAGTTTCTTTAACAACATTTTGGTCAGCTGGAGGCAAAGTGAGAACAGCGCCGGGCTCAAAAGGGAGGATCCCGAGATCATCCAGTCACCGTCTGCTCACGAGCGTGCTCGCCATCCCTGCCGGGTTGATATCGAGCTCGCAAGTCGACCTCATGAAAAGAAAAATACACACTGACACCTCCAGTTTAAATTCCCACGTGGAATCTTGTGGAGGATCAAATTCCCAAAACCAATTAACTCAACTAACTTAAGAGTTGGTGATTGAGGCAGTAGATTGGGCAGTCGATTGTAAGATGTGTGAAGTCAGGGACAGCACAATTGCCTCTGACGACTACACCTGCAGGAGGTGCATCCGGCTGCAGCTCCTGTTAAACCGAGTTAGGGAACTGGAGCTGGAGCTGTATCAACTTCGGATCATTCGGGAGGCATGGCAGTAATAAATCGGAGTTTCATGGAGACAATCGCCTCTAAAAGTCAGGAGATTGGTGACTTTCAGGAGAGGGAAGCGGAATAGGCAGAAAGAGCAGTGCACCCCTGTGAAGTTCCCATCAACAACAAGTATACCGTTTTGGATACTGTTGGTGGGGACGACCTACCAGGGACAAGTTGTAGTGGTTGCGTCTCTGGCACCGAAACTGGACCCTCAGATAAGAAAGGAAGCAGGGAAAAGTGGAGTGCAGTAGTGAAAGGGGATTCGATATTTAGCGGGACAGATAACCGGTTCTGTGTGAGAGATCGAGAATCCTGGATGAACTGTTGCCTCCCTGGTGCTAGGGCTGTGATATTTCGAATCGAGTTCTCTTAATTCTCAGGAGAGCGGGTGAGCAGCCAGATGTCGTGGCCCAGGTGGGAACCAATAACATAGACAGGAGTGGGGATTAGTTCCTGAAGATGGAATATAGGGTGTAGGGAAAGAAGTTAAAAAGCGGTACCTCAAGAGTGGTAATGCTGAGATTGCGTTCTGTGCCAGGAGACTGAGAGGGTAGGAACAGAAAGTTATGGCAGATGAAGGCGTGGCTGAGGAGTTGGTGCAGAGGGCAGGGGTACAGATTTCTGTATCGTTAGGATCTCGTCTGGGGAAGGTCTGACATGTACAAAAAGGACGATCTGCACCTGAACTGGAAAGGGACCAATATGCTGGCGGGCAGGTATGCTAGAGGTGTTGAGGAGGGCTCAAACTAGTTTGGCTGGGGGGTGGGAATCAGAATATGAGTGCAGATGTCAGGGTGGAAGTTCAAGGGCATGATGCTATGTCTTCTGAATTGGTGAGGAAGGACAGGCAGGGGTTGATCATAAATGTAGCCAGTTAGAGGGGTTGAAATGTGTCTATTTCAACGCTAGGACTGTTAGAAACCAAGTGGATGAACTGAGAGCATTGATCAGTACATGAAACTAAGACGTAGAGCCATTACTGAAACTTGGCTGGAGGAAGGGCAGGATTGGTTCCTACACCAGGCACTGTTCGGTTTTATTGATAAACCTGACTGTCCAGGTAGGCCCATAGTTTCGGCCTGCTCCTGGCACACGGAGCTTGTATCTGCCTACCGGGACTCCATTTTGACACCCATAGATCAGTCGCTCCCTACCTGTTTCCGGGATACATCCAACGCCCTCCACTTCTTCAATAACTTCCGGTTCCCCTGTCCCGACTGGTTAATTTTCTCCACGGATGTCTAATCCTTATACTCTTCAATTCCCCATCAAGAAGGCCTAATCGCTCTCCGCTACGTTCTTGAAAATAGACCTTATCAGTTCCCCAACACCACCACACTCCGCCGGTTGGCGGAACTGTTACTCACACTTAATAAATATTCTTTTGGCTCTTCCCACTTTCTTCAGACTGAGGGTGAAGCTATTGACAATCGCAGCGGCCCCACCTATGCCTGCCTTTTCGTGGGTTACGTAGAACAGTCTATGCTCCAAATCTATACTGGTACTGCACTCACACTTTTCTTTCGCTACATTGACGACTACATTGCTGCTGCTTCCTGCACCCTTGCTGAGCTCGTCAATTTCATCGACTTTGTCTCTAACTTTCACCCAGCCCTCAAATTCACCGGTCCATCTCGGACCCTTCTCTCCCCTTTCTCGATCTGTCGGTCTCCATCTCTGGAGAGTGATATTTCTGACATCTTCGATAAACCCCCGACTCCCATAATTACTTTGATTATACCACTTCACACTCTGCCAAGTGCAAAAAATGCTATACCCTAGTCACAGTTGCTCCGTCTCCACCCCAGCTGTTCCCAGGATGAGGCTTTTCGTTCCAGGACATCCCAAATATCCTCTTTCTTTAAGAACCGTTGTTTCCCTTCTGCCGTCGTCAACAAGTCATTATCTGGGTAACTGCTCCGAAGCGTTCGAGCTCTCAGGACCAGTCTATGTAACAGTTTCTTCCCCCAAGCTATTATACTCAACACCCAGAGGCTGGACTGACACCTTGCCTTATTGTCCTGTTTATTATTTATTGTAATGCTTGCACTGCTTTTGTGCACTTTATGCAGTCCTGTGTAGGTTTGTAGCCCTGTGTAGTTTTCTCTGTGTTGTTATTTTTACATAGTTCAGTCTATTATTTTTACTGTGTCATGTAACACAATGGTCCTGAAAATCGTTGTCTCGTTTTTGCTAAGTACTGTACCAGCAGTTACGGTCGAAATGACAATAAAAGTGACTTGACTAGACTTGACTTGACATTTAATCTTTATCCTCTTCAGGTTGCTCTCGGTAAGGAGTCAGAAGCTTCCCAATCCTCAGTATTCTGACTATTTTTTATTTGTTGTATGCCCTCCCTTTTGGCTTTACATTAACTTTGACCTCCTTGTCAGCCAAGTTGCATTATTTAGCCATTTGAGTATTTATTTGTTTCTGAAATACATTTATCCTGTACCTCCCTCATTTTTCTCAGAAACACTCACCATTGCTGCTCTGTTGCCATCTCTGCCAGCAACTCCTTCCAATTTACTTTAGCCAACTCCTCTCTCATACCACTGTTAATAACTTTACTCCACCGATGCAATGCTATGTCAGACTGTACGCTGTCCCTGTCCAATCTCAATTCAATGATGCTGATCACTGTCTCCTAATTTGTAAATTATGTTCCCTAACTGCCTCCTGTTCATTAAATAACACACAATCCAGTATGGCCGATTCCCTAGTAGGCTCAACGGCAAACTGCAATAAAAAGACATCTCTTAGGCATTCAAAACGCTCTCTGTCTTGAGATCTATTTCCAACCTGATTTTCCCAAACGTCCTGCATGTTGAAATGTTCCATGAAATCTCAAATAACATTGCCCGTTTGACATGCTTTTTCTATTTCCTGTTGTAAGCTGTGGTCCACATCCAAACAACTGTTGACGACCTGTTCATAACTGCTTCAACGACCTTTAACATTTGCAGTTTTTTTTTTAACGCTACTCACAATGATTGAACATCTTCCGATGCTATTTCACATTTCCTACTGTTTTGATACCATTCTTTACCAGCAGAGCCATTTCATCCCCTTTGCCTACCTTCCTGTCCCTCTGATATGTCTAACTTGGGCAGTTAGCTCCCGACTAGAAATATTTTTCAGCCGTGATTCTGTGAGGATCGCAATGCACATGACAATCCGTAATAGGGCAATAAGATTATCTACCTTATTTCTTATACTCTGTGCATTGAAATATAACACTTTGAGCACTATATTTGCTGCACTTATTGATTCTGCATCCCTCTGCTGGCTGCAGTCATGTCCTATCATCTGCTCACTCTTCCTGACAGTGTGACTGCATGCCATCTTTTCTTTCTTTACCATCTGTCCTAACCAGAGTTCTTTCACGCCAGTTCTCACGCCCCTGGGAAATTAGTTTATACCCTCCACAACAGCTCTAACAAACCAGCAGTATGCCCACAAGGAAATAAATCCCGGGGCTGCGTATGATAACAGAAATGTATTTTGATAATACATTTACTTTCAGCTTTGAACTTTGTAGTAGAGAGGCGGGTGTTGTACTGCTCTGTGTCCTCAATGGCCGGAGCTGTGCTCTGGCAGCTTAGTGTGCTTGGAATACAGTGTCAGTGGTTTTACAGAAGTGTGTCCTTATTACACAATTTTTCTTGTCCAGCCTGGAGCTTAGAAGATTCACTGGAGAACAGAATATTTTTTTCTGACTACTATTGGTCACAGTATCATTATGGGATAATTTAGTCTATTTGACCTATCGAGTTTATAGCAACTCCTGCTGCACATTTCCAGAGTCCCAATCCCCACTCTGTTTACACAGATCTGCAGGTTATTCACCCAGAATGACCTATCTAATTCCTCTGTGAACACTGGTTGTTCCCACCAGCTCTCTGATGAGTCTCATATTTCCCAAGATGAAGTCAAGAATGTCTTCCTCCCTGGTGGATCATCTGAATACTGTTTCAGGAAACCTTACTGAAAACAAATATTGCCCCATCCAAGTCTCAGGTGATAAGAGAGTCCCAGTCACTCTGGGGAGAGATTATTCACTATACATACTCTACTGTTCTTACATCAGTCCATAACCTCCTGACATACCCGGGACAACACTCGTCACAGTGCGAAAGTGTGGAGTGATACTATACACCTCACTCTCTGGTACAGTATGAGAGCGTGGGGTTCATTCTCCACCCGTCACGGTGTGGGAGTGTGGGGTTCACTCTGTACCGGTCTGTCTCTGGTACTGTTTGGGAGTTGGACTTCGCACTATAACTTCCAAACTCTCGTGCAGTCTAAATGGAAAAAAAAAAGTTCTTTCACTTTCATCCTTCCAGTTAAAGTCTTTGATCGTCACGTTTGCTTTTTAAAGAAAGATATAAAATGCAATGACGCCACACTTAGCTTCGAAGAACATTTTCTGTTTGGGTAGCTTCCAAACTGATAGCATGAACATCAAATTCTCGAACATCTGGAAATGTCCCTCCCTCTCAGCTACTCTCCTCCTTTTATTTCTTCCATGGCCTTCTCTCTCTTTCACCAATCAACGTCCGATCTCTTTACTTCATTCCTCCCTTTCAGGATTCACCAGTCACATTTTTCACTCTCCCCACCTACAGCCACCTTTTAATTCTGCACCTCGTCTTTTTGTTTCCAGTCTTGCCGAAGGGTTTCGGACCAAAATGTCGACTGTATTTTTTTGTTACATAAATGCTTTCTGGCCTGCTCAGTTCCTTCAACATTTTGTGGATTTCCGTCATCTGCAGATTTTCTCTTGTTTGTGACGCAATGCTGCATATTTGTATATCAGTGATGATGTATCTTTTAGCATTGTACAAATCCGAATGGACTTTGTAGCACAGCATCCAGAGCAAAAAGATCAGATCATTGAATCGTACTCTAGTCTTGTGATAAATATGTAACTTTCATCGAGTCTCTGTGTGGGAGGGTTTGAATGGTGTGTGTCATGTATCAACATTCGTGCTGATGGAATTGAGAATGATTTCGACCAGTTTACCCACAGTGATCAGTGATGGGGCTTCTGTCTGATCAGATTAAAATGCACATGGGCTGATCAGATCGCTAATATAATCATATCACAATTACAGCACAGAAACAGGCCATCTCGGCCATTCTAGCCCATGCCGATCGATTACTCTGACGTAGCCCAACCAATCTGCACTCAGACCGTAACACTTCATTCCTTTCCTGTCCATATACCTATCCGATTTTACTTGAAATGAAAATATCGAACCTGCCTCCACCACTTCTACTGGAAGCTCGTTCCACACAGCTTCCACTCTCTGAGTAAAGAATTTCCCCTCGTGTTAATACTAAACTTTTGCCCCCCAAAGTCTCCTCATGTCCTCTTGTTTTAATCTCAAATAAATAAGCCTACCCACATCAACTCTATCTGCCCCCTCATTATTTTAAATACCTCTACCACGTCCCCGTCAAGTTTCTAAGCACGAAAGAATAAAGATCTAAGTTTTTCAACCTTTCTCTGTAACTTAGGTACTGAAGCCGAGGTAATATGTTAGAAAATCTTGTCCATATTCTCTTTATTTTGTTGACATCTTTCCTTTAATTTGGTGACCAGATTTGAACACAATACTCCAAATTTGTCTTTACCAATGCCTTGTACAATTTTAACATTACATCCCATCTGGACAGAAGCACACGGGAAGCAACAGAACATCCTGGAGTCTATTTTGCGGCCACAGTATCTCCTGTTTGTACCCCTAAGTATTAAGTCCCCTATCTCTCATGCACTGCCTGACTTTACCGTTCCCTGCCACAGAGGAACCAAAAAGGTTTCTTCATCTCATTTTGAACTTAAAAAAAAAATAACGGAATCAGGTGCAGGCAAAATTTACCGATGTGTTTGTGGACTCGGTCTGACTGCCGAATCGAAATTGACAGAACCGGTTTCCTTCCAGCGATCAAAGGCGAAATGGATGGCGCATTCGCTGGCGTGAGATCATCCTTAGTGTACGGGAGACAGGTGAAAAGAGTCGATATGAGACAGGGTAGTTACCGTGGATAGGGTCGGGGCCATTTCCATGAGAGATATGTCCTGCAGAGACTGATTCCCAGTTTGATCTAGGACGAAGAGCAGCTAGAGCCAGTGTCTGATAGCGGGAGCAACTCTCAGCGATCCCAGGACCCGTGGAGTTGTCAAGTTCTGGCTGGGTGGGAATATTTTTCTGGAAACGTGATTATAGTCAGAGATTGCGATACTGCCAATGTGTCCTGTCCTGGGTCTGGGAAGAGATCTGATTGGAACTGGAATAGAACATAGAATAATATAGCATAGTACAGGCCTTTCGGTCCACAATCTTGTGCCGACTATTAAACCCTGTCTCCCATAGAAACCCCCACCATAACTTCCTCCATATATCTGTCTAGTAGTATCTTAAATTTCACTAGTGTATCTGCCAAAGGCAGTGCGTTCCACGCACCAACCACTCACGAGTAAAAAAAAAACCTTCATCTACTATCCCCCTTGATCTTCCAACCCCTTACTTTAAATCCATGTTCTGTTGTATTGAGCAGTGGTACCCTGGGGAAGAGGCGCCTGCTGTCCACTCTATATATTCCTCTTAATATCTTGTATACCTCGATCATGTCTCCTCTCATCCTCCTTCTCTCCAAAGAGTACAGTCCGAGCTCCCTTAATCTCTGATCACAATGCACACTCTCTAACAGGCAGCATCCTGGTAAATCTCCTCTGCACCCTTTCCGATACTTCCACATCCTTCCTGTAGTAGACGAACAGAACTGGTCATAGTGTTCTAAGTGTCGCCTAACCAAAGTGTTATAGTGCTTCAATATTATCTCGTGCATCTTGTACTCTATTCCTCGACCGATGAAAGCTAAGACGCCATAAGTTTACTTGAACATCCTATCTACCTGTGAGGCAACTTTCAGGGATCTGTAGACATGTTCCCCCAGATCCTTCTGCTTTTCCATACTACCAGGTATTCTGCCGTTTGCTTTGTACTCTGCAATGGAGTTTGTCGTTCCGAAGTGTACCACCTCACATTTCTAAGGTTTTTAACTCCATCTGCCACTTCTCAATGTACTTCTGCATCCTATCAATGTCTCTCTGCGATCTTCTACAATCCTCTACGCTATCCACAACACCGCAAACCTTTGTGTCGTCCGCAAATTGCAAGTCCACTCTTCTACCCACGGATCCAGGTCGTTAATAAAACTCACGAAAATAGGAGTCCCAGAACCGATCCTTATGGGACAACATTTGTCACAACCCTTCAGTCTGAATGTACTCGCTCCATCACGACCCTCTGCTTTCTGCAAGCAAGCAAATTCTGAATCAACCTTGCCAAACCTCCCTGGATCCCATGCATTCTGACTTTCTGAATAAGCCTACTGCGTGGAACCTTATCAAAAGCCAAACTAAGATTCATGTAGATCACATCCACTGTACTACCTTCATCCATATGCTTCGTCACATCCACAAAGATCTCTGATGTTGTGTTAGACACCATCTGCGCTTCCCAAAGCCACGCTGACTGTCCCTGTAAGGCATTCCATATAAGGAATTATACATTTTTTCTAAATGCACCAGTATCCTTTCAGAGACCAAAGACGGGTTAGATGGTGTGTTCACTGGCCTCAAATTAGATCGATGTGTACATGGTTGACAGAAGAGAAGAGGCCTCTTTACAGTCAATACGTAGGATTTCATCTCATGTTGTGACAATGAATTTGGTGGCAATTTGCAACAGTGGACTTTCACTCTTCCCCTTGACAATACCCAGTAGCTGCACCAATACACACTGGATGCGAGCACCCGCGAGACAACACACCATCCTTGTGTCTCTTTTGTGGCCAAAGTATATCCTGCCTGCCTCCACTAACAAGTGAGTAAACTGTCACTATCAGACTGCCTGAATTTACACTGGGGAACCACCAGGGTTTTCTCAATTCATTTCGAAATTCGTAGAATCAAGTACAGGCAAAAGCTTCCGAGAATTGTTCCTAGATTCAGACTGTTTGCCTGAGAATCTCGCTTAAAAACATCTACGCTCTAGACATTGAAGATCACAGAGATCAGGCCCAGAAGCCAAGTCTCGGCTTGTGTAAATAGAAGGTGACTGCACAGGTTTCATTCCAGAGACCAAAGGCGAGCTGGTTGTTGCGTTCACTGACTGTAAGACACAGTCATTTGTGTACATGAGTAACCTAAGAAAAGAGTCCAAGAGAGACAGGAGAGTTACCATTATCAGGGTCCGGGTTATGTGCATGACAGTTCTGTCATTCCTAGAGAAAGCCCAAGTTCATGGCCATGTTCCGAATTACATTGCAAAGACAGAGGGACATTTAGAAATCACACTCAAAACACGTACCATGGGGCTTATTGACAACATTGATCGTATTAATAAGCTGCCACATAATGAGCTTGCACCTTATAATTTCCATTTATCTAAGCTGTTATACTTTCTTCTTCATTTTTTTAGTGTTTCAACTTGTGCTTCCTCAGTACACAGCATTATCTTAAACCCAGTATGCTAATATACCAACAAAACTGGAGACCTGTCTAGATATGATATTCTGTAACATTTAAGGCATAATTTTGAGGACGGAGACTGTTGACTCTTCAGGAACAAGTGATCATAACCTTATTGGTCTCGAAGTACTTTGGGAGAGTATATCAGAAAAATGAAAGCCATTAGATTGAATTTCACAAAGACAATAGTTTATGGCAAATACATCAGATGGCAAACTGGAAGAAACTGCTTGTCATTCTGTAAGTTGACAGACAGTTACAACTATTTAAGTAGGTAATACATTTAATGCAGGATATGTTCATACCAAAGGTCAGGAGATGCAAAAAACATCTATTGATCAACTACATGGATGAACAAAGTTATATACAAAATATTGAAGAATTGACAGCTAAGTAAGAAAACAGAAAAAAAGTTGTAATATATTTTAAACATGGGCACATGATCATATAAGAGTTATAGTCAAGTCGAAAATTCAAATAGCCAAAGGCAGGTTTAGAAGGATATTGCTGATAATATTAAGATTGACCCGAAAAGACTTTGTCAATACTTTAGACGTGAAAAAAAATTAAATAGAAAGTTAAGGGCATTACGAATAGCAATGGTGTGTTAAATTATGCAGAGGAGGACATAGCAGATACTCTTAATTCTTATTTTGCTAAAGTGTTCACCTGCAAAGTTGTTAAAAATAAATTTGCTAAAACTGATTCAGAGATCTTAGTAAGTAAGTCCTGCTTCGGTTGAAACGTTTGAAAGTTAATAAATCTCAGTGTCGGGCCACATATTTCGAAGGGTACTTACGAAAGTCTATGATTAAAAATGCAAACACATGGTAAGAAATTTTCAAAACTCTGTTAAGATTGATGAAGTCTTTAAGGACTTCAAATGGGTTAAACTTTTATAAAACGGGTGACAACACTGACCCTTTTAATTACTTACCTGTTAGCTTGCCATTAAGCTTACCAGTAAGGTTAACGTGTACCATGGGTAAAGTAAGTGAAGCATTAATAAACACCGAGTTGGAAAAACATCTGATAAGAACAGAGTTGCAGCAAATGGGAATAAAAGTGTCCTTGTCTGGATGACTACCAGTGACTAGGGGTGTTCCTCATGGATTTGTGTTAGGACCAATGCATTTTGCTGCATATAAATTATTTACATGATGAAATAGATGGATTTGCTATCAAGTTTGCAGATGATATGAAGATTAGTGGAGGGGAGTTTAGTGTTGAGGAAACAGGTAGAATCAGAAGCATTTAGAAAGGGCAAGCAAGTGACAAATAAAATATAATATTGGAAAATGCATTGCCATGCATCTTGGTAGTGGTGATAAATGGGCCGACTATTTTCAAAAAGGAGAGAATATCCAAAAAAAAACCTGAGAGCCAAAGGAACTTCAGAGTCATTGTGCGCAACACCCTAAAGGATAACATGGAGGCTGAGTTGGAGGTGAGCAAGGGAAATTCAATGTGAGCAATCATTTCAGAGGTCCAGAATACTGAATATGATGCTGAGGTCTCACCTTGAGTATTGTGTACCATTTGCTACTCATCTCAGAACCAATATGCTGACATCGGAGGGAGTCCAGACGAAGTTAATAGGGATCATTCCAGGAATGAAAAGCTTATCATACGAAGAACATTTCATGACTCTGGGTCTGTACTCACTGGAAATTATAAGGATGTAGGGCCTTCTCATAGAGAGAGTAGATGTGGAAAGGATGTTTCCAGTGGTGGGACAATCCAGGATAAGGGGGCACAGACTCAGTAGAGAGTGGTGCCAATGCAAAACAGAGAAGAGGAGAAATTTCCTTAACCAGAGGGTGATGAATCTGTCGAAATCTTTGCCACGTGAATCTGTGGAGGCCAGGTTGTTGAGTGTATTAAGGCAGAGATTGATAGGTTCTTGTTTGGAAATGGCATCAAAGCAAATGGGAAAAAAGGCCTGGAAATAGGTTTGAGCAGTAAAAAGAAAGGATCAGCCATAATTTAATGTTGGCGCCGACACGATGGGCGAAATAGCCTAGTTCTGCTTCTATGTCTTATATTTTTATGGTCTTCTGTTAGCAGAAAGGCATCATGGGTTCAGAAAGGTTAAATGATGTCTTACTAATACGTTGCAGGTCTATGAAGATGGAACAAAAATTATGATAACAATAAAGCGGTGATGTCATTTACATGGGCTCCAGAAGATTTTGAGAAGATACCCCTTAAGAGGTTAATATTCCAATTATAGGAGGTAAGGATTCAGGGTATGGGGAGCGAATGTGTGCAGAATTAGCTTAACAACAGAAAATCAGGAGTTATGTAGAAAGGATCATTTTAACACCAGGAAGATGTTAAAAGTGAGGTTCCACAAGAACCAGTTTTGGAGCTGCTGCTGTTTTTATTTACATTAATGACTTCGATAAGCACATAACTATTAAACTATTTAAATTTGCGGATGACACAAAGTTAGAGAGAAGGGTTAATAACATTTAGTCAGCAGAATCAATACAAATAGATCGAAACAAAATACTGATGTGGGCAGATAACTGACAGGTGAAATTTAATGTAAGTAAAGGTAAAATACTACATATGAAAGTAAAAGTATTAGGCACAAATATAAAATGGGGGTCCAGATTAAGAAAGTGTATTATATGAAAGGGATTTGTCTCCTGGAAGACATCACTATCAACATCTTGGAAATTCACTGTGTTACGATCCAGCAGCAATGAATATATAACTAAAACAATTGTTTTTTTATATAATAAATAAAACATTTATTAAATACTGCTAAAAGAAATCCTAAAGCAAACAAACGACTAACTATACCGGTGTCGACTGCTATACGTCAGCTCGAACAGATCTTAAAGCAAGAATTGCTAACTCAGTTCTTTAAAGTAGTATTGGAAAAAAATGTTCCAACATAAATTTCAGTCAGTTAGGAGAGACTTTCCCTTGAAGTAATTAAATCCTCTTTCGTGACGTTACTGCTGATCCCAGCCGATGTATGCATTGCCGAGGGATTTACGATTGGAGGAAATAACGCCTTAAAGGCACTATCCGTTCCTTGGCGAAACTCAGCATCCAACTCTTTTGAAATGCAGGAGTTATCTTTGACACAGAATAGTAATTCCCCGAACGAAGATTAAATACATTTCGAACCTGCTTTACAGCAGAGAACAGCGACTTTCCTTGATTCTTCGGCTTCCCGAACCTCGATGACTCTTCACTCTCCGACTGGACTGAACTGACAGTATTGTAGCAAAACTGCCAGCAACAACCTTTGAGACTTAAGGCTGAGCGTAAAACTCCGCCTTGAAACAAAACTGCGTCATAACATCGAATACGCAGCGGAATGGAGTTACTGAACGAATTCAACAACAGTTTTAATTTCTGCCTTAAGTCTCAAAGGTTATTGCTGGCAGTTTGCTACAATACTGCCAGTTCAGTCCCGTCGGAAAGTGAAGAATTAAAGTTAATAATCTTTCATTATGGTTTCTCACCTTACTCAGAAACACAAACGGTGTAGACGATGAGGGGCTTTTGAGTTGTACGAACATACACATCGAAATGACCTGAAGCTAAAACGTGAAAACAATTAATTTTCTATTATCGAATAACTTCCTTGATGTTCATCCAGCTGCAATAATACTGCTCCTGCAGCCTCATCGCTAACATCTACAGCTAATAAGAAAGGTTTTTCAAAGTAAGGCGCCTTGAGCAGAAGTTTTTGACATATCACAATTTTAAATTTTTCAAATTCTTCTTGACAAGGCACTGTCCACATAAACTTTTCATTCTTCTTCAAGAGGTTACTTAATGGCAAGACAACATTAACAAAATTCTTACAAATTTTTCGGGAATATCCTACCATTCCAAGGAGTCTTCTGAGAGTTTATTTCCCCCCATTTGGAGTGGGGATCTCTAAAATTGCCCGACCTTTTGCCTGAACAGGAGTTACCTTACCCTGATCCACAACATAACTAAGGTAAGTTACAGTGGCACGTCCAAATTCACTTTTAGCTAAATTAATATTTACCTATTGAAAGTCTTTAAAATAATTTCTCCACCGCAGTAATGTGTGCTTCCCAAGTATCATTTTCTGACACTAAATCGTCAATATAATCATTTGTATTTTTTATCCCCTGAAACACAGAGATAATCATCTATTGGAAAGTACCTGGTATATTCTTCATCCGAAATGGAAGAACGCTATATTCATATATCCCAAAAGGAGTTACAAATGCAGAAATCTCTCTACGTCTATCCGTTAATGGAAAACACAAATATCCTTTCAATAAATCAATCTTAGTAGGGAAATTTACTTTTCCAACATTATCTACACAATCATCTACTCTTGGAATTGGATATGCATCTGTTTTCGATACAGCATTCACCTTTCTGTTATCCATACAAATCCGAATACTACCGTCTGACTTAGGCAGCATAACACAAGTTGAACTCCAGTTCAAGTTATAAGGTCTAATGATATTATTCTCTAACACATATTTAATTTCTTTCACAGCAAATTTACATTTTTCCATGTTCATCCTATATGGATGTGGCTTTATAGGTATGACATTTCCAAGATCTATATCATGTGAAGCTACTGTGAATCTACGTCTGGAAATAAATCCTGATATTTCTAAATTAATTGCCTCATTTGCTGCTTCTGCTCTTGCTGCTGTAAATATGCTAATTTATCATCAATATTTTCCAGAATGGTTGATTTTGGTAATCTGACAGAAACAATGTTGAGTTTAGAATAAGTTTCAGATGAATCATCTATTGATTCATGATATCAAATTCATTATTATTAACCACAACAGTCACAGTAGCAGACTGTTTCTCATAATATGGCTACATCACAATTATATGGCAAAGTTGAGTAGGACATCTATGATCTGGATTTTTTATCACGTAATCCTCATCATTGATTTTAGACATAATTTCATAAGGTCTATGAAATTTAGCTTATAAAGGATTCGTTTGCACTGGGGGAAAAAACAGCACCTTATCTCCAAGGCTTAAACTTCCTCTTTCTAGCTTCTTTATCGAATCAGGTTTTCATTTTCTCCTGAGCCAATTTTACAATTTCCGTGGCTAAGCTACAAGCTTTATGTAATCAGTCTTTAACTTTAAAACGTAGTCCAACAAATGAGTGTGTAACTCTTTATTAATCCATTGTTCTTTTAATGACTAAAGGTCCTCTATGCCCAAATACAAGCACAGATGGACTGAAACCTGACGATTCTTGCACCGACTCCCTTATAAATACAGAATTAAGTGTATACCCTCATCCCAATCATTTTAATTTCCCACACAATACGTCCTAATCATAGTCTTAAGGATGGAATGAAACCTCCCAAAAGCACCTTGCGATTCTGGATTGTATACAAACGAAGTGATTTGTTTACCTCTCAAATTATAAACTATCTGTTGAAACAATCCAGACACAAAGTTACCGCATTGGTCAGATTGTATTTCCTCAGGCAACCCAAAATAAGTAAACAATTTTATAACAGCCTTGGTTACATTCCTAAGTGTTATATTGTTCTATTCCTAAGTGATACTGCCTCTGGAAACCTAGACGCTTTGCACATGATAGTCAGCAAGTACTGACAGCCAATTATTGTTTTCGGTAATGGACCAGCAAAATCTATAATAATTTTAGAAAACGGTTCACCAAATGCTGGAATAGGTTGCAGTGGAGCCACTGGTGTAATGTGGTTTGGCTTACGCACAGTTTGGCAATCATGACACGTTCTGCAAAACGTCGGCACTTCTTTTCTTAAACAAGGGCAATAAAAGTGTTTTAAAATCTTGCACACAGTTCTCCTTACCCCATGATGTCCACGCAAGGAAACACTGTGGGCTAAAGTTAGAATCTCATTTTGATAAACTTTAGGAACAATTTCCTGGTGAACAATGTTCCATTCACCACTTGCAGGAATTGTAGGAGGTCTCACTTCCTCATTCACACTCCGTTCTCAAACTAATGTCTAACTATAACTGGGACTTTATCAATTTCAATATGCAGTAGAGTCTGTTCTTTTAATTTGATAACCTAACGGTGTCTACTCTGCTCTGCTATGATCTCCTTCCGAGACAGAGACAATTCTTCATGGTCTGACTTACTCCAAGAATCCTGTTCAAATAATGAAGGTAAGAAAGTTTCTGTCACATCCTCAAAACTCGAATCCTCAGTTGAACAGTTATGGATAGCAACCTCATCCAAACATCTAACTTTTTAGCCATAGCTTGAGTTACAATGCAGGAAGAATCTGAGTTAGAATCCATCCGTGGTTCCTCTGACTCTATTGTCAAATGCAATTCAGGAAAATGCTTGTGCACCTGCGAAATCATTTCCTAGCAATAAAGAAATATCCTTCACAAGTAAGCTAGTTTGCAGTTCTACTGTAACACGTCCTGTAACTAAACATGACCTTAAATTTACTTCAGGCAAATGTACAGTCATAAGGGCACTCCAAACACCTCGTATATAATTTACCTCACCAGTGTGAGACACAGCATTAAACTTCAACAGACTGTCCAATATTATTGATTGAGAAGCTCCAGTATTCCTAAGGATTTTTATTGGCACAGGAGGAGATACTTCTTTCAAAGATACAAACCCTTCAGATTTAAAATGATTATATCTCTTCTTAAATTGGTTAGACGCTAACAAAACTTAGTTTGTGTTTATCAAACCCTGTGAATTTACAGGTGTTTCATTATGTTTCAAACAATCATCTGGGACTGCTTCCTTCTTCTTCTCTTTCTTTTTCGGAACAGTTAGCTATTACTTGACCTGATTTCTGACAATAATTACAAATGGGATCAAAGTGCCTTTCCTTCACAGGTTTTCCTTCCTCCTTACCCTTCTCAACAACTTTTGATTTAATTTCTGATTTACCTTGAGTCTTCGTGTTATTTTTCCTTGAAAAAGTTCTGCCCTGCGGAAATTTATTCTGATGGGATTAAAGCACACGCATCAGCTAATTTAGCAGGGGCCTGCAATGTAGCAGTGGCTCTCTAACTTGAGTATGTCCTTACTTCAACAAGGATGTTCCTTTTAAATTCCTCCATTAAAATCTGCCTTTTCAATTTATTATAGTCCCCTTTTACATTTTTAGAGGCAACAGACCTCTCAACACATTGATTTATCATAGACAAATTCCACATTAAGTGTTTTCCACAGATTTCCTCAAATTCCTGAATCTTTTTCTAAATGGCTCCAGGACTATCTCATACGCCTTCAATATGTGCAGTTTCACAGTATCATAATCAAGTGCTTTCTCAGCAGTTAGAGCTGTATAAGCCGGTTGTGCTTTGCCTTTAACTACACACTGTAACAACAATGACCATTTCACATTCGCCACTCTGAAATCAGAGCAATAGTTTAATATGTTGAAAATATTTCTCTACTTTCGTTTCACTAAATGGAGGGACCAATTTAATTTCTTGACGAACAACAAACCTTCTAGAACCAGGGGACTGATTCTCAGACTTTAATTCACCCATCGCAAATTCAAATCTCCTGTTTATTCCCAGCCTCTAACCGACGTAATTCCAAATCAGCTTCCTACTGTATCCTTTTATTTTCAGCTTGTAATCGACCTGGTTCCAAGTTAGCTTCCAACTCCTTCTCTTTTAGTTCAGCTTCTATTTTAAGCTTTTCTAAAGCTACTTGTTTCAGGTGTAACCGAATTGTTGCTTTACTCACAGGAAACCTATTCAAAATCGATACATCAAACACAGCCGACTCTATATAGTGTTCCGCGATTTTACTGTGAATTACAGGCTTTGTTGTATCTTTTGAAATACCTTTAAGTTCCGAACTCCTAGCAATCTCAAATACATCACTCTTCTCCGCCTTCGCTGATTACTCTAGAACTGGCAATTCCAGGACGTCGTCAATATTCATTGTTGCGGAACACCACTCACAAGCCAATCAAACAAAAGAATCGAGTATTCCCCTTTTCCGAAACACCGATCAAAAATCAAACGAGCATTTATACTCAAAAATCTTTCATCCCACGAGCGGCCAGTTGTTACGATCCAACAACGATGAATCTATAATTGAGACAGGCTTTTATAACAAATAAAACATTTATTAAACGCTGCAAAAAAAAGAAGTAAACTTCCAACTAACGTAACTAACGTCGACTGCTATACGGCAGCTCGAACAGTTCTTAAAGCGAGAATTGCAAACTCAGTTCTTTAAAGTAGTATTGAAAAAAGTCCAGAATGATTTACAGTCAGTTAGGATAGACTTTCCAATGATGTAATTGAATCCTCTTTCATGATCTTACTGCTGATCCCAATCGAAGTATGCTTTGCCGAGGGATTTACGATTGAAGGAAATAAAACGACTTAAAGACACTGACCTATCCTTGGCGAAATTCTGCTTCCAACTCTTTCTGATCTTTTGAAATGCAGGATCTATTTTGGCACAGGTTACTAACTCCTCGCACGAAGATTAAATAAAGCTGAAACCTGCTTTACAGCCTACAACACCTACTTTCCTCGATTCTTCGGCTTCCCGATCTTCGATAATTCTTCACTCTCCGACTGGACTGAACTGGCAGTATTGTAGCAAAACTGCCGGCAATAACTTTTGAGACTTAAGGCAGAAAGTAAAACTCCACTTTACAATTAAACTGCGTCATAACATCGAATACAAAGCGGAGGGGAGTCACTGAAAAAAATTCAACCACGAACTGCCCCTGCGTCACAGCGACGGGTTCCCCTTTGAAGCCCTGTTGAAAAAAAACTATCACATAACCTCTCAATGGGGGAAAATTACGTCACCTCACCATCACAAGACCATTAAATCATGCCCAGTGTGGACTCAATTACATTATGGTCATGTGACAGGCTCAAGATACCCACGGGTACGTATCAACTGACGCAATTAGTAAGGCTAATATAATGTTGGGCTATGTAATGCGCTCACAGGAGTCCAGAGCTAGAGACATCTCCTTCATCATTTTCCTGCACTTGTGAGGCCACGCCTTGAGAACTGTGTACAATTCTAATCTCCATATTTTGTAAGGGATGCGAAGGCACTGGAAATAGCTCAGAGAAGGGCGACTCCTCTCAATTTGCACTGCAGGGTGTGATTTATGCAGAAAGATCGAGTGAATTAAATCTATTTGGCCAGTTGACATATGATGAGAAAAGATATAATAGAAGTGCTCAGAATAATTAAAGGTAGAGGAGAGTAGGATGCCATTTGCTGCATAAAAATTAATCCATCAACAAGGAAACGTGTAAAATTGTTGAAGGGACATGTCAGACTAACATCAGAAAGAATGTTTTTTACAGATACACAATGAGCTCAACATTCTCACACAGAGGCATTGAATGACAAGTAAAGAAAGAACTCCATTCTCACATAGTATCGGAGGCTGACAGGAAGAAGTATGAACCCCACACTCTCACAGTGTAGCATGAACAAGCAGGTACAGAATGAACCTCATATCTCTCAGAATCAGAATCTAAATCAGGGTTATTTTCACTGGCATGTGACGTGAAATTTCTTAACTTAGTTCAATGTAATACATAATCGAGAAAAAGAGAAAATAATTATAAAAATAATATGATCATAATATTAAATAAAATGTAAATCAATAACAGTATAAATATATTGAATGAGTTTTTAAAAACGTGCACAATCAGAAATACTGTATCTGAAAGAAAAAGACAGTTACTGTCCACGGATTCAATGCCCATTTAGGAATCGAATGGCAGAGGGGAAGAAGCTATCCCTCAATCACTGAATATTTGACTTCAGGCTTCTGTACCTCCTATCTGATGGGAACAGTGAGAATTGGGCATGCCCTGTGTGCTGGAGATCATGAATAACGGACGTTGTCTATTTGAGACAACGCTCCCTAAAGATCTCCTGGGTATTTTGTAGACTTGTATTAAAGATAGAGCTGACAAGATTTACAACCTTCTGCACTTCTTTCAGTCCTGTGCAGTAATACACTGTATCATAATCTGACGCCTGGATACGGAATGAACCCCACACTCTCACACTGTAACAGGCACTAGGAGATAGAGGAGGAACACCGCAATCCAACAATCTATGCATCGATTTCTGGCTGACCTTCTGCCTGCTTAACCTATCTATTTGTCAGCTTGCCTATCGGTTACCCCATGCTTTTCTTTCTCTCGGCCATTTCCAGCCGCCATGCACCTCTTCATCTGCGAATTTCCAGTATTTTGTTTCTATTATGTAACAGTCTGCCCATTCCTGTGCAGAATGAAATGTTATTTTCCATTTCTTTTGACCTTTGACAGATTTGAAATAACCATTAAAGACTGTTACATTTGCAACATGACACAGAAAATGCTGGAGGAAGTCAGCAGAGTTCCTTGTATTGCCCTGGATTGCCATCATCGGTCTCACTTCTATATCATTGTTTGAATCTAAGTTTGTGTATTGATTTCATTACTTCCATCCTTCATATCACACATGAGAAGTAAACATCTTTACGTTATGTCTCTGTCTAAACGTGCAATGTGCAATTGATAGTAACTCATAATAAAAAATATGTACAACAGGACAGTCGCTATAACATGGACATACATTTGTGCAATTGTTTGTGTGTGGGTGTGTGTGTGTGTGTGTGTGTGTGTGTGTGTGTGTGTGTGTGTGTGGGTGTGTGTGTGTGTGCGCGCATGCGTGTGTATTTCTGAATGAGTGTCAACAGGAAGAATCTGAAGGACTGAAAGACAATAGAAAACTGCAGGGACAGAGGTAAGGATCGATCAGTGTCGCTGCTCTCCGTTCAGAGATGAATACAAATAAGATGAAAAATCTAAGTGTAACTGTTTTGTGACAAAGCTCTACCGGCATATTTCCACCAGAGACGCTGCTGAGGTAATGCCAAAGAGTTTTGATGTATTTGTCTCCAATCGCCCCAGTATTTACAACAGAGACAATGGTATTGAATTAAAGTGTTTGTTCAAGCATCTGTAACTAAGAAAGTTAGCGAGGTGAATAACCGTAACTCTGGAGACAGATCCTCTATATAAATCTGGGCCGTTTGGAATGCACCGGCTATCTGCCGGGCTGTGAATAGAGGATCAACAGAAATCACAGATTCACAATGAAATGGTGCATCCAATCATCCTGCGAATTCGAGTTGTTTAGTCTGCTTGTATTTCAGCGTTTGGAATTCCCGGTAAGCCGCAGTGTCAGCTGCCGTGGGTGGATGTTGAAGTTTAATTCCAATGTTGTGATTGATTCTACCGCTGCCTTAAATTCTCACTTTCCAGTGCAGGTATTCCACCGTTCAGGTATGGAGTGGAATCAGCGGGACTATAGGTGCTCGGAATTCTATCTAAAAATAAATCGCCTCAGGAAATCAGAGAATCGGCCAATTTCTGTTGGACTGAGCGGGACAGGCAGCGTTCTTCCAGCGGTGTGTGATTAATAATGATATGTTCGTCTCTCTGCTTTTGGTCTTGCAGTAGCTGCACTGTGTCTTCAAATATTTTCTTTGTACAGCCCGAGCAGCTTATGCCAATTGATCATGTGCAATTGAATGCGAGTGATTGTCTACTTCGGAGCAACAATCAAACCACCGACTCCAGTAACACTTTACCAAATGGGAAGAGTCCCGTGTTGTAAGACGAAACTTTTGTGAAACTTTAGTAAATGTGTACGATATGACTGAATATAAAGCAGTTGATTGACAACACAATGTAGTCGTTGCTGAGTCAATTAATACAACCGACGTGGTGCTTCATAGTTATCAGTACAGTGAAATGTTTTCTATTATATCTACCTCTGACACCTTTACAGACATCTGACGACGTCACCGAGTTTGAATTCCTATCCCCTGCATCATTGTGATGGATTCATTGGGAGGCTGTGAGGTTGTGTCAGATTCCGCTGTATCTGTTGGAATCAGTCAATGTTCAGTTGTAGAGTCAGTGAGATGACAAATGCTGGAGTAGGAAACAAACTTGGGGAATGCTGGAAACACTGAGGCGCAAGCAGCTTGTACGGAGAGAAAAAACAGTTAACCACCAGTGTCAGGGGTCTCTCTGAGATTAGTTCTGAGGAGACTTACCTCAATTGTTTTTCCACAAATTCTGTTTTGCCTGGATGGGTGTTTCCAGCATTTCATGGTTTTGTTCCGTCCTTCGGCTGTTCTGTCGCTGACAGTGATCGCCATAGAAGTTGATGATTGTCTAATGGAAGAATCCCGCCATCATTTCCAGAATTATTCATTTCATCCAGTCGAGACGCGGAAGGCGCCACTAGAAAATGTTCCATCCAGAATTGACACTGCGGAGGTAGTTTCCCAATTTTAGCTTTCCACTGCCACTTCACATTTTGCTCATCAGTAAGGAATCCGAATTCAGATCATATTGACTTTATTTTACTGTGTGAACTCCTTCTCTGTCTCCGCCATGTCTACGCCCGCTCTCGACCCTCCCACCGCTAAATACAACAATAACGTGGAAATATTACAGGGTTCCCTCTTACTGCTGCATTGATCTCTGCTCAGTATATTCTCAACTTGCTGTTCCCTGTCTCCCTTCCAGCGAATTTGGTGGCGATTGTGATCCTGTCCCGGGGAAAGTACGATCTATCCAAATGTGTCACTCGCTACCTGGTGGTAATGGCAGCGGCCGATCTCCTGGTCGTTATATTTGATCCGCTGCTGAGGTGGAGTTTTCGGATTTATTTTCCGGGATCATTCCTGAAAATCACTCCTGTGTGCAGAGTCAGTAAATGGTAGATTTCTGCCAGCACTGCGTCCTCAGTCCGGCTGACTGTCGCTTTCACCGTCGATAGATTTGTGGCTATTTGTTGTGAGAAGCTCAAAGAAAAATATTGCACCGAGAGAATGGCTGCTGTGGTTATCGGGACAGTGAGAATTCTGGCCTGTTTGGTGACTGTCCCCTGGGTCTTTGTATACAATCCTGGAAAAATAGTTGATGGTGTTCCCTGGTTTTGTTATTTTACAGAGAGCTTCAGAAAATCTCCCTCATGGGCGACATTTCACATAATTGATCGCGTTTTAAACCCTTATGGCCCATTCATTCTGCTGCTGTTGTTCAATATTCTGACTGTCAGGCGGATTCTAGCGGCCAGTCGAGTCCGCAGGCGGCTCCGGGGACAAAAGAGTGGAGAAAATGACAATGACCGGGATTTGGAGAACAGACGCCAATCCATCGTTTTGCTTTTCAGCATAATCGGTAGTTTCATAATGTTGTGGTTGACACAGGTGGTATTTACTATCTATACTCGGATTTCAATGAGTTTTCGTTTATCTGGCAAGGATCCCCTTTACATCACAAAATACACAGCGTCAATTCTGCAGGTTCTCTGTTCGTGCACCAACACGTATATTTATGCCCTGACTCAGAGCAAATTCCGAGAGGAACTAAAGAATGCAGTGAAATACCCATTGAATCGGATTCTGAAACTCATGAAACGTTAGACATAAATGCTGAAAAGTATTACAACTCAGCTGCCTACGTGCTCCCTATTCTATCCCCCCACTTGTGGGTAAATGGAAACAATGTGATGAAGAGAGGAACAATACAGACATGAGAGAATCTGCATTCGCTCGAAATACTAAGCAACACACATAAAATCAGATCCTGATGAAGAGTATCGCCAGGAAACGTCGAATGATTACGTTTTTCCTCATGCAGAATGCTGGAGGAATTCAGCAGGCCAGGCAGCATCTAGGGAAAAGGTTAAACTGTCGACGTTTCGGGCCGAGTCCCTTCATCAAAGTCCTGACAACTGTTTACTCTTTTCCATTCTATGTATGTTGCCTCAGAGTTACTGTCTGGGATGGTGAGGCATCACTGGCCTCATCATCCCAGATAAGTCACCTTTGCACCTCATGTCCCGCCCTGATAAATTGAAGCTTGTTTCGAATCTGTTACCCTGCTTCCGGGTTCTGACAAAACTGTCTCATCTTGGAGTATATTTTCGTCTGATTCAATCACTCCTACTCCAATCAAAACCCGTCCTTTCCTTTACCATTTTTTTCCTCATCCTTCTCTATATGTAGGTTTTCCCTCTCACTGCCAACTTGAACTAGCTTCCTGTAAGAGAATTTTCCTGTTTTACCATTAAGACTGTGACGAGATCTAAAGGGTTATTGCAATGTGGACCGTTCCTTTAAAACGAGAGACAGGGAGCGGACGGAGTGTGCGCCATTTCAGCAACAGAGAGAGAAAGTCGATGAGTAATGCTGAGCTATATGATGGACAGCTCATGTTCGGCATGTGTGATATATTAAAGCTCAGTTGGCTTTTTTATCAAGCATACACGACACACGGACACTGTGAAGCTTTGTGTGCCCACGACAAGGCCAGGGCTTTAACTCACAGTGTGGGCAAAGAAGTGATCGGTGGGTAGCTATTGGTGTGTTTCACCCAGGCCTTGGTTGATAACTCCTTCACAGATGACGGTCCCCTTTTTTGTGGTCACAAGTCTGTGACTTTGATAATTTTCGGGAGCAGGTGGACGACGTGTGTCTGCATCGGCACTGGGAAGACAAAACCAATCTCTCTCTCCCTCTCCAATTCTACTCAAATTCAATTCCAGAACTGAACTGACTACTTACCATACCACTGTAAGACTGTCTCACCTAATCTTCTGAACTGGGGAAGCTTGGAAGCTGTATTTACTCACTTATATATGCATGTACTTTGCTAACCTGTTTATCTTATCTTGTTTTATATCACTTTATCTCATAGTTCATAAAAATACAGTTTCTAATGGCAGATTCCAGGAGTATCCATTTCTGCTGGTTCTTTTTATCCCTTTACGGGGTATATAACAAGACAAATTACCGTTGCGTTCACTTGTCTCTCTGTGAGAGACAGACAAAGTGAGCGCGAGCAGGAGACAGCGCGAGGGCGGACGGTGCGGAATAGAGAGCGAATAATACCAAGATGAAAGGGCACGCGGGAGAGCACGTGAGGGAGAGAGTGTTTGGAAATGACGGTAGAGTGAGCGTGACGTAGAGGGCGTGAGAGACAGGGTGCGGGCGATGATGAACTCGAGGGAGAACAACAGAAGGAGACATCGTGAGGGGTAGAGCTCACGAGGGATCTGGCGTGGGAGAGAGGGCAAGAAGGAGAGCACGTGATGGAGTGCGCGCGAGGGATAGGACACGAGGAAGATGTCAGAGAGTGAACGCATGGGATTGGCCGTTTGGAAGGGGCAGTTAAAATATGAGCGAGACAGAGTGAAACGACTAAAACATCGTGAGGGAGATAGAGAGAGGGAGAGGATGAGAGAGAGTGTGACGGAGGGAGGCGGAAAGGGAGAGAGGGATAGATAGCTAGATAGATATACAGATAGAAAGAATGCAGGCTGTGTAACATTGCCAGATCTGTGCTTCCACTCTTTCCTAGAGATCGTCTTGCTTAATGGATAATAAGTATTACTTTGCATTATGTACCGTTACCACTCTAGACATTTCTTTTTGGTTTTTGTTCTAAATTAAACTCGTACGATTCCTAACAAATTGTGTGGTTTCAATACATGTGCAGATTACTTTGTTTGCGAATGCAAATTGCCTGAGCTGAATCAAAGAAGAATGCAATGGAATAATTTTCAAACAATGTTCATTACAAACAGTCTATAAGAAAGCACAAAAATACACAGTAGTGGAAAGATGTGAATCGCATGTAGAAAACATTTTCGCAGGTTTTTGAGTGTAAGTGAGTGAGATTGCAGGATGATACGTTACCCAGTCATGCCATGGCCAAAGGATGTCTCTGAGAAGATACGGGCCATTCTGAAAGGGCAGAGGCCTTGTGAACAGCCAGAGGCCATGTTCCTTATTAGAACTAACAACAGAGAGACACGTCCCTGCAAAGGGTATTTAAGGAGGAGGGCAGAAAATTAGGGAATTAGGAACTCTCGGCTGGTGATATCAGGATTATTTTAGGTGCCAGATGTATGCGAGGTAAGAAATGGTAAGTTGTTACACTTCAATGTGTGACTAACCATTTGGTGCAGTAGGGAGGGCAGCAGGAACACAGACCATTGAGCTCTCTTCCAGGATAACTGGGACTCGTGTAACAGCAACTGATTACAGTGAATGGGGGAGGGGGATATTCTCACAGTGAAGCTTACTGGAGCCACCTTGCCGAAGTTTTAACATTTGGAAGGTGAAGTACGCGCTGGGATCCAGAGCTACAGGTCAGTAAGTAGCATTGGGCCGATGGGGCATTACTTGTTTGGTGTGTTCAGGAAGTTTGCCAGAAACAGTATGTAGATGATGCACCAGGGAGGGAGAAAAGAGTGATTTACTTGGTTTGGTATTGGGAAATGAACCTAGCAAGATGATTGGTGTTTAATTGGGAAGACGTATGGATCTTAATTCTGGAGAGTTTCAGCTGGTTATTAATAAGAATACGTTTGGATCTGCAAGTAGATTATTGTAAATTTGTTCAATAATTAGGCAGGTGTCATAGAGAGTATTCTGAGAGCTGATGTTACTGGTTGACACTGGATAGAGCTGATGTTAGCTGATGTCTGACATGTGAGAGTCACGTACAGCCCAGCTGGTCAAAAATTATTATTTCCCTGTCCCTATCAGGAGGGTAGAGAAGGGCAGGGGAGGTCAGGATCTCATGATGATGAAAAATATTGTATTTGCTTAAAATGTAAGAGGAGTCATAGGAAAGTATGAGGTAGATTAAATTGAACAGGGTCATGGAGGAACATACAGGAAGCGAGAAACACATCACACAGTGAATCAAGAGAATAAAAAGTAACCAGGAAGGATCAATGAGAATCCCAAGGCATCTTATGCAGACACAGAAAACAGCAGTAGAGTGGGGAGAGGGCAGGACCACCCGAGGACAAATGTGGGAGTTTATGCCCGGAGCCAGAGTGAGCATGCGAGGTAGAAAATGAATACTGGTGTTCACTAAGGAAAAGGACAAGGAGGAAAGCGTGATGAGAAAGATGGTATGTTGATGTTCTCTGGTTTGTTGATACTAAAGAGGACGTGCGGTTGGGTCTCAGTAACCATTTTGATGGGTAAGTCCTTTGGGACAATTTAATACTTTGGGAGACACCGACCACATTCAGTTAAATAAGATGTTTAAACTGCCGGCACCGTACTGCAAGGACAGAGGCTTTAACAATATCTGGCTAGTGCAGCAAGGGACGGGAATGGTCTGTCTCTGGTATAAACGTGCCCTGCATTTGTGACTGCTCAACAGAAGTCAACATTTAACTACAGGTTCAATGAACTTTGCAATATCTAGACCATCACTACCAGGACACAGAGCAATAAAACTCACGGCACAGTGCAGTGAACACACGGTCTTGTACACCACCGTTAGACACTAGAACAATCAATGCACTTGAAGGAAAGTGAACAATTGAAAAATTGTGGATGCAGCCAGTCCATTCACAGGTAAAGCCGTCCTCGCCACTGAAAACATCTACAGCGGGACCTGATATGGGAAATCAGCATCCATGATCCAGGATTCCATCACCCAGGCGATGCTCGCTTCTTCATGCTGCCAACAGGAAGAGGTTACTGTAGTTTCATGTCGCGCAGAACCGGGTTCAGGAATAGCTACTACCCCTCAACGATTAGGCTTTGGAAGCAGAGGGGATAATGTCACTGAACGCAACAAGCATCCACAGTTTACGTCCTTGGTATTTACTGCGTATTTATTATCACTTTACTTTCTTTTTTGTTTACTTACACAATTTATTCTCTTCGTTGTCTTTTCTACTTCGATGTTTTGACAGGGTTTGATGAGTGCCGTTTTTCATTGATTTCCTTGTGTTTCTTTGTATTTACTGTGCATGTCCGCATCAAAATAACCTTTGTACTTTGACAGTAAATTGATTTTGAACATTGAACCTCACAGAAAATATAATGTGATGATAGGTGGCGTAACATAGGGCTTTTCCCTTTGGCAGGAAGCAGGATGAGAGGTGACTTGATCAAGGTATACAAAATGATAGGGGGCATCAAATGAGGGGACAACCAGGGAATGTTTCCCAAAGTGGAAGTCACTAAAACAAGGATGCATAATTCTAAGGAGATTGGAGAAATGTGTAGGGGTGTTGGGATGTCTGAGCATAACTTTTAAACACAGAAAATGTGTGGAATGTACAGCTAGCGATCGTCGTAAAGGCAGATGCTTCAGAGACTATTAAGAGACCTTGCGAAGCGGCATGACCCTTGCAATTCATGAATATCAGTGAGAGACTATTTTGATAACAGTCATGTTCAAAGAAGGAGACAATCTTGATGTAATTTACTTAACTAACAGCAAGTTAATGATCACTTACCACCATGTGCTTAATGCTCACATACCACCATCTTCTTATCCTGGCCTCGCATCTATTCTTTTCCAGTCTTGTTAAAGGCCCTCAGCCAAAAATGTCGACAGGTTACTATTTTCCATAGATGCTGACTTCCTCCAGCATTTGCTGTTTGTAGCAAGCTAATGAGAAATATATCAGGCAGAACCTGGGGACAGCAGAGACAGGGAGTAGCTCCAACTCTCACCTGACCGGTGAACGTTATTTAACTCTGAGTGGTTCAAAATTCAAATGGTTTATTTGAGGGAGAACGAAAAGAATCCAGATCGAAGAGTATTGCATTATCTGAGTTTTTGCAAATGGAGTCAAAACAGAAAATAGAACGATAAGGAAAGTTTAGAAAGTGGAAATTAGACAATGTTATTGATGAATATGCAGGAATATGCAAATTAACCAGATAATCTGCAGTACTGAATGATGGTAGGGGAGACGGAATGATTTAGATGAGCAATATTGTAGAGAATACCTTGTACAACCATTAAAAACAAAAGTGGAACGACGGCGAAAGCAGGAATGTAGTCAACTCACTCCTGAAGGAGTGAAAGCATGTCTGGAGCCGGAATAAGTGACCACATCACCAAATGAATATTTCACGTCAGTATTCACCAAACTGAAAGTGATGGCCGAAATAACCACCAGGAAGGATACGCTGATATTCCAGGCACATTACTAACAAGTTGCTGGGAAAATTGGAACTCTGAGAGAACACGGAGTTGGACAACTCACCAAGACTGGGTAGACTTAATTCCAAGTTATAGAGTGAATGGGGCAAGATTGCAGATTGCTTGGGCGTTCACAGGGATCTTTGTCGTTTAATTTTAATTACTCACGATGCTGCAGAGAACGGCAGATGAGCCAATATTATTCACAGATCAACAAGGGTACACTGATAAACCAGGAAACTACATAGGCGACACTAGCATTTGGTGCAGTTGTCGATAGTGAAGAAGATTGCAAAGTTACTCGCAGAACACAGACGAGCTGGAAATGTGGGGATAGGAATGTCATATGAGGTGGTGTACTCTAGGACATGAAATTTTAGTGTTCTTTGTTTTTCGGAATCTGTCTCCCTGTTGGAAGAGCAAGAATGACAGTAATGCCAGTGACATACTCTGCCTCAGGATGTGGTAGATTAGGAAGTCGCTCAGTGTCCCATGTACATTCACATGAGGGATATGCACCAGCTGTACCTCGGCTCATCTAGAGCAGTGAGACCAAATACTTTAGTGGGTTTGTCACACCTATGGTGAATGATTCTGATAAATTGTGTGACATCCAGGAGAGACAGGAGGAAGTGTCGCACAGCGCAGGGTCGCCAGTGTATGTTCACCTCACAACACATACACGTTTTGAATTCCGATGGGGGAATGACGTCTCAGGGCTCATCAGGAGCAGCCAAGCTCCTGACAGTGACAGTCTTTCTGATGCCCAGTAGGGGAGGATGGGATCAATCTGGACAGTATTTGACAGAAGTCTCAAGATTCTGTGACTGTAAAAGAGATCCCTGGACGGTGTGATGTCCCGTGAATACCAGGTTCAGGACCGAGTCAGAGCTTCCGCAAAAAAATCTCAAGTGCTCGTGATACACGTAACTTGGTAAAATAAAACGGGGGGTTGAGTTTGCACACTGTAAATAAAGATAATTAGGAAAAAAACTTTAAAAGCCCATCTTCAAATATAGTAATCTCCCTGTTACACCCTGTTACACCCTGTAACAAATACATTTGAGGGTAGAAATAGAATGATGATTCAGATGAATATTTGACTGAGTGGCTGAGACATGGGAGAAAGATGGACGTTCGTGAATCACTGCAATTTCTTCTGTGGTAGGGACACTTGGAAGCGAGAGATGAATTGCTCCTGAACTGCAGGGAGCCCAATATCCTGTAGATTTGCGAGTCATTCTCAGAAACGTGTAAATGGGAGTGGCGGTCAGTGTGACCCTGAGCAGGAGCTTACACTTTGCCAATGACAGAAAATTTAATCAAAAGGATAGACAGGAGCACGCAAAAAAGGAGAGGAAAGACAATTGGTTTAAACTGCATTTGCTGCAGTGTGAGTGGCTTGACAGGTCAGATTGATGAACGCAGGTGTGGCTGACTCTGGTGACTGCTGGATCACTTCTTTTTACCTGTAGAACAATGATTTGGGTGACGGAATAAATGGCTTTGTGGTGAAGTTTGCTGATTTGTAGATTACAGGTAGTGCTGAGGAAGCAGGGAATCTGGCTCTTAATTTGGAGAATGGGCAAAGAATTAGAAGATGGCATATAGCGCAGGGAACTAAATGGTCATGCATATACGCAGTCATGATGAAACAGCTTTCCAAGCAGGTTAAAAAATTCAAAAAACAGAGGTGCAAAGAGATTTTGGTTAATCAAAGTAGATCAAAGGATGGTGCTATTTCAGTGGAAATAACCTGCAGTGCTGTGAAGGCAGAGTGGCGAGTGGGACCGTGGAAATGTTGTAGCAAGAGTTGGTATAAACTTGATGGGTCAAATAGTCCAGATCATCCCAGAATGATCCTGTGACCAATAACAGTCTGAAAAAAAAATTCTCATCTCCAGTGAATCTTTGAAGCTCCTGGTTGGACAACATAAATTGTGTAATAAGTACACACTCCTGTAAATACACTGATACCATATTCCAAGCACACTGAACTGCCAGAGTACAGCACCGCGCAGTGAGGACACAGCCCAGTACAACACCCGTCTGTCTACAACAAAATTCAAAGCTGAAAGTAAATGTATTATAAAAATGCATTTCTCTCATCATCCGCAAGCCCGGGATTTATTTTCTTGTGGGCATACTGTTGATTTGTTAGAGCTGTTGGACAGGGTATAAACTAATTTTGAGGGGCGTGAGTTGTGGCGTGAAAGGACTCAGGATCAGACAGATGGTAAGGAAAGAAAAGACAGCATGTAGTCACGCTGTCAGGAAGAGCGACCAGATGATAGGACATAACTGCAGCCAGCAGAGGGATGCAGAATCAATAAAGGTAGCAAATCCAATCCTTGTAGTGGTATACCTCAATGTACAGAGTTTAAAAAATAAGGTGGATAATCTTATTGCCATATTACGGAATGTCATGTATAATGTGATCATCATGGAATCACGGCAGAAGAATATTTATAGTTGGGAGCTAAATGCCCAAGTTAGGCATATCAGAGGGACAGAAAGTTAGGCAATGGGGATGGCATGGCTCTGCTGATAAAGAATGGTATCAAATCGATAGAAAGATGTGTCATATAATCGGAAGATGTTGAATCATTGTGAGTAGAGTTAAAACAAAGTGCTAGTGTAAAAGGACGTTGATGCAGTTATAAACAGGCTAACAACAGTTCTTTGGATGTGAACCACAGATTACAACAGGAAATAGAAAAGGCATTTCAAAAGGGCAATGTTACTGGAGATTTCATGGAAGATTTCAACATGCAGATCGATTGGGAAAATCAGGTTGGAAATAGATCTTAAGAGAGTGAGTTTGGTGAATGCCTAAGTGATGACTTTTTGGAGCAGTTTGTCGTTGAGCCTACGAGAGAATCAGCTATACTGGATTGTGTGTTATTTACTGAACAGGAGGCAATTAGGGAACTTAAGATAAAAGAACCCTTAGAAGGCAGTGATCACAGTATCATTGAGTTCAACTTGAAATTGGATAGGTAGAGATTACTGTCCGACAGAGCAGTGTTTCAGTGGAGTAAAGGTAGTAACAGTTGGCTAAAGTAAATTGGAAGGAGATGTTGGCAGAGATAGAAGCAGAGCAGCAATGGTGAGAGTTTCTGCGAAAAATGAGGGAGGTGCAGGATAAATGTATTCCAGAAACAAATAAATACTCAAATGGCAAAACAGTACAACTATGGCTGACAAGGAAGCCAAAGCTAATGTCGACAGTGCTTCTCCTTATAGATGCTGCCTGGCCTGCTGTGTTCCTCCAGCACTTTGTGGGTGTTGTTTGAATTTCCAGTATCTGCATATTTCCTCGTGTTTCTCGAGAATGAAAATTAGTCACTGCTTCACAGAAACGTGAAAAAAAAGTTCTTCTTGTCCTTTCGTTTCCTTTCCTTTCCATGCCTGATCATTGTGTTTTCATATCAAGACTTATTGAAACCAGTCATGTTTGCGGAATTGGACTGAAGTGAGAATGATCCTTTCAAAATTCGAAGAGTTCCACATCGCTTCTTGCATGTCGCATTATAAAACCAAAATATATAAATGATCTATTGAACAACACGTGGTTAGGTTCGAATCAGAGTTCCTTTCGCTAAACCTTGAAAACAATCGGTGACTGTAAAGCTGGAGGAAACTGAGACACTTCTGTGGGAAGGACACGAAGAAACTGACTGAGGTATTGCAGTGAACAAACATCAAAGTAATTCTGTTCACTCTCTTGTGCTCTTTAATTTTCTTATCATGTTGAACCAACAGCGGTTCCTCGTTAGTATAGTGGTTAGTATCCCCGCCTGTCACGCTGGAGACCGGGGTTCAATTCCCCGACGGGGAGACGCTGATTTTACAGCCCTTCTTCAAGAGGAATATTGTCCACAAAAGGCAAATAAAATTGAACAAATAATTGGCATTGAAGTGATCAGTTCATGCACACTGGGAAGGTGGAATATCCCTTGTTACTCTAAGTGCAGAATGGTAGAGTCTTCCAAGAAGAAAGAAACGTTGCGTTGAAACTGTTTCTTCGAATCTCCCTGGGAGAGTCTGTATCCCGCACCGCTCCTTGTTACACTGAACGACTGAGTCCATCACTCCGACCAAACTAAACCGTGGCTTTTGTTGTCAGCTATAAACACCCTCATGGTCTCACCACGTTAGCCAAGCAACTGACCAACATTAACTGTCACCCTATAACACTTCATTTGTATCCTCATCATGTTTTGGTACGCATATTGACTCCAGGCCCCTGCTGTGCAAACGGAAATCAGACTTTACAAAGAACTTTCTTGCCGAGGTTGAGTGCACACTGTCTGTGAACACTCCTTGCTGAGGCACTGGGTTAACTTGAATTGCTGTAGCTCTCCCCACTTCCCTTCCGTTCTGTAACAGACAACATGGATTGTGGCTGCAGTTGAATTGCCCAGAGAATTCAGGTCTCCTCCGTGATCCTGTCATCGACTATTCTGAAGAGGAGGGTTGTTGATCAATAATGCAGGCAGCCGTGTTTTGGGTCATCACTCCGCAGAGTGCTGTCAGACCAGAAATTAAAACAAGTTCACTATCAGCAACTGGAGTTGCATAACCTTCGTAGCAGGGATTCTAACATGATCTGCATGTCTACAGTTGCTGATGTTCGCAGATATATCAAGGATGTTTGTGAATCATTCCAGGCCAGAGATGGCACAACTACTTCCGCTCTCAGCCAACAGAACGTTTAATGCTATTCAGTTTTGAGTGGCGATTTTGCAGCTTGCTTGCACGTTGTTAGAAATTTCATTGATTTTCAGACTTGAAAATCAAGCCCTGTTATCCAATTACTGCAACTCACGAGCCCGTCTGCTACGTCCCCAGAAGAGGAACTCTACAATCCAGTTACGTTACTCAGTCTCCTTCCTCCTTCAACGGTGGCAGATGGTATGGATTTGGTACTGCATAAGTCAAGTTGTAATAACCCCTTTTCAGCGTTTGTTCACACTAGAGACACCATTTATATGGAAAGGGGATACCCTGGAACAATCAATACAGTAGGCCTGCCAGTCGACTCTGTAAGTGCCATCAACAGAAGTTGTGATATCACTGATGACTCATACGTACTGTTACCTACACCTGTACCCATTACCCCGAAGTTGCAATAACAGACTTCACCCTCATCCTCTTGATGCAGCTTCAAAGATGAGGATTAATGCAGTCCATTACAAGAAATTTAATGTCATCGTTCAAAACAGTTCCATTGGGAACTGTAATTTTTCTGGTCAGTTGAGTCCAGTGCTCCCTTCACAGCTCCAACATTGTTACCGAAGTAAAAAACTGACTCAATCTTGCCCGAACCTCTTCACCCCCATTTGGCCTCCAGTAGATTATTTTGGGTTCCGGTGAGGTCATAGCTGGAGGAATCTGCGTGGATAATTTCTCTGAGTTCAGTTCTGAACAACCTATGTGCTCACAATCAGCGGCTCTCTAACTCGTGTGCTCTGTATTATTTATTTGTTTGTTTATTTGTCTTTGCAGTGATTGTCATCTTCTGCTCCTTGATTGTTTCTCAGTCGATGTATGTTTTTCTTTGAGTATATGTTATTTCTTTGTTCTACTGTATATAATTGCAACAAAATGAATCTCGACCTACCAATGGGGACATAAACTGATTGTATTTTGATAATAGATTTTCTTTGAACTTTACCTATTGCATGTTGTTCTGGTTTCCTTCCTTGAAGAAAGCTACTGCTTTCCTTGTTTTTGCAAAGCAGGATGACCATATTGATGGCGAGATTGTCAATCAGCAGGTGTTGAATTGACTGCGAATATGCATGCTGAAATTTAGCAGAATGCGAGGAAACCTTAGTGCAACATATAAAATTCTGAATGGGGTAGACGATATAGAGGCAGTAAAGTTGTTTCCTCTAGGCTAAAACTGGTGGTCTTAACATCAATATTTGGGAGAACAGATTTAGGATGGAGTAAATAGGAAACTGGATAGAAAAAGGAGTAGTGAACTTGTGATATTCCCTGTGCAATGAATGAGTGGAACCTAACTTATTAAAGACATTTACAAGAAATTTACCTGGAAATTTGATGAAGGAGAGGCAGTTGGTGTTGTCTACATGGACATTTGCAAGTTCTTTGACAAGGCCCCGCATGGGTTGTTGATCAAGAACGTTCACGACCAGTGTGTGGTAGTGAACTGCATTACAGTTTGATTTTGCTGGCTGAGCCAACGAGTGGTAGTAGATGCTGCCTCTCCGACTGGAGGCTTGTGACGAATGGAGTGATGCAGGAATGGGTGCTGGTTCTGTTGTTGTTTGTAATACATATCAACGATCTGTATTATAATGTATTAAATATGATCAACAAATATGCGCATGACACCAAGACTGGGGGCAGAGTGGACAGCAAGAAAGGTTACCAAAGCTTGCAATGTCATCGGGTACGGCTGTAAGCACTCCAGATTGAATTTAATGCAGACAGGTATGAATTGTTTCAGTGGATTCTGGGAAGAATGCCATGTTGATACATTCAGGCTTTGAATTTCTTAGGTAGGCCAGATTTCTCCGCAGATTTCGGCCAGCCATCCAATTCACTGCAGGTCGCCTGAGTGTTTGTCGTGTCCCTTAAAGTGCTATCAAAAACCTTACCAAACCTCTTCACTGGTTTTTCTGTTATGATTGGGATGGATGTGCCTGCGATGCTGAACCAGAACTTATTTTCCACCTTCCCTTTCCTTAGCACCACAGATCTAGGTTTAATTGGTTTGAAACGTATCCGGGCCCACTCTACCAGATTTTCGAGCCCCTGCGGAATCTACCGGCATCCCGTTACTGATTCTGTGGTGTCTGTGAGGTCATACATGAATGCCCTGATGGGTGGCATCCGTAGAGTGGAATCCATTCTGTGCCCTCTGCACTCTGGTTCAGCAGACTTAATGAGCATGTTCATGGCTAGTGAGAAGAGTGTCACTGAGATAGTGCATCCTGTAATGATACCGATCTCCACCTTGTGCCAGTTTGATGTAATTGCTCCTGTGGAGACCCTCATACTGAAGTTGCTGTAATAATCAGCGATAAGGTCTCTGATTCTGCTAGGGGCGTGGTATTTTGTCAGTGTGAGCTGCACCAGCTTGTGCGAATGGAGCCATGTGCATTTGACAGGTCGAGCCACAACACTGGCAGGTTGCCCTTGTTCTGTCTGGCCTCCCTGATGAACTGTTTCACCACACCAGCATGCTTCAAACAACCCGGCATCCCTGAACTGCAGCTTTCTGGACTGAGGTATCAATATAGGTGTTCTTTGCTAGGTAGGTGCACAGCCGATTGGAAACGACACTGAAGAAGATGTTCGCCTCGACACACAGCAGGGAAATGATGCGGAATTGGTATATCTAGGTGGCGTTTTCCTCCTTCGGGATCCACACCGCTTCAGCCACTCTCCACCGTTCTGGGATCTTCACTCTTCTCCAGAAAACTCGCAGCATCTTCCACAGACGCAGCAGGAGTTTGTGCAATTCTTGAACTCTTTGTACGAGGTGCTGATTGGTCCTGGAGCCGAGCTTGCCCTTGCTTTGCTGATGACCTCATACTTCCTTTAGCTGCAGCTCTGACACGTCGAACTGCACATACGGTTCAGGGGATCTAGTAGGGTGTTGCACTCTCCCATTTCCTGCTCTCTTTCAGGATCAATGTAAATCTTCTTCAAATGTTGATCTATGTCTTCCGACGAACAGGTCAGTTTCACACAGCGCCTCTGCTCCAAGTCCTTGCTGAATCTGAAGGGGTTGGCGATAAAGGCAGCACGTTTTCGGGCCCTTTCACAACGCCACCTCCGATGCCACTCTGCCCGGGGGAGGGCCTTACTCTGTTTTTCGTTGTATGCACTTCAGCTCGGTCTGAAGGAGCTGATGCGCTCCTTTTCTCCTACCTCACCGTCACACTGGGCTGCCCGTCCTCCCTCCGTCTCGCGCAACCCTGAGGGTATTTTTCCTTTAGATTCATCGTAGCATTTGCTGCGGTTCTCCTCTCAGAGGTCACAGATTGGGTTGCCAGTCCGTTCTGCCCCGGTCACTGTCTCTTCGGGCTGTCAATGACTCTCCAGTCGTCAGCACTGTTCTCGTGGTTTTCACGCAGTCTTTGCTGGCTGTCACTGATGAACTCAGTGTGTAAGCTGTGTACGTACGTTTACAGATGCCTCTGGACACACCTTCAGTGACGTGCCTGGAATCATCAGGTGCTTCAGGCATATGATTCATAAATAACGATACTGAATTAAATTGATCAAAATCCATAGTTGTAATACTCATTTACGTGAACAAAGGATCGTGGGCTGAATACTTTTCGAGGTACAGTACTATAACTTCTCTCGATCCATACTTCCCAGATCGTGTCTATCATACTGATATTAATGACATGGCCTTTATTTCCAGACAAAACGTATCCCTACTCGGAACTAATTTGAAACATCCCGTGTTCTCTGCTGAAGAGTTCCAAAGTGTTCGCCCACTTCCACTTTACTCCACCTTCTGTCCAACATCTAGGGAGACAATTTAAGTGCTGGCACAAATTGTACTGGACGCATGAAAAGATTTCCATCTCCAATCCTTATACACAAAGGCAATCCGTTTTTATAATCTTTCAAAACTTAATAGTTTAAAACCTCTCAGATCTGTTGTCAAACCAATGCCCTCTTGTTTTGAATCACACCCTTCCTGGGGAAACAACTAAGCCTCACATTATCCATGCCACTTATGGTCTTATAAATATATATATGTCTCAAATCATTCCTTGATCTACATTGCAGGGCATATGCATCTTTCTTTTAATAAAGGTCCTCAATTCCAGCAACGAACTGCTGAATCTGTCCTGCATTCTTTTTATAATTTTATACCAACATTTCTATAGAGGAATAAAGAATTCTAGACAGATTATTCTCAGAAACACCTCAGCCAGGTTACCTAACGGCAACAACATTCCTTATTCATTTATTCACTCAGTGCCCCGACTGATGAAGGCGTTCGACTAAACTTGATGGTCTTCATCACGCTATCTACTTCTGACTCGCGTTCATTGAACTGTGCACTTGTACTGCTCTGCCCCTTTGAACCATAACACTCCCCGGGGCTCCTGCCTACTCTGTCTAATTCCTGCACTGGTTTCATTTCCCACAATGCTGTGCTTCACATGTATTTGGTTTGAAGGCCGTTGGCGATTCCTGAGCACACACTGCTAGATCATCCTCTTGCACTTTTATATCGCTACCTGCACGATCTACACTGCTGCTTATTTTAGTATCATTTGCAAACTAAGAACTCCTTGTACTTTCATACCCAAACCATTCATAAAGAGCGCAAACAATACATTGAACTGAAGTTAATTGAGTTGAATTGAATTGAATTTAATTGACCTTATTTCTTGTATCCTCCACGTGAGGAGTACAAAACTTTACGCTACGACTTCGTCTAAATGTGCAATGTGTAATTTATAGTAATTTGTAATTAAATGAAGGATACTTATGTGAGAATGCTGTCTTGGACCCTACAATTCAGCATTTAACACCATAGTTCCATCTAGTCTGGACAAGAAGCCCTAAGACCTCGGACCTGACCCTGCCTTGTGCAGCTGGATCCTGGATTTCCTGTCAGATCATCAGCATTTTTAAGAGAGGGTTCCGCAATCTCAAATCCTCTGACTGTCAATACAGGAGCCCCTCAGGGCTGCTTACTGAGTCCCCTCCTTTATTCCTTCTGCACAAATGTCTGTAACGCTACACACAACTCCAATATACTAATTAAATTCGCCAACGACACTACATTGATTGGCCTAATTTCAAACAGTAACAAGGTGGCCTACAGGCAAAAAGTCCTTTCCCTGACCCAGTGGTGTCAAGAAAACAATTTCTCCCTCAGTCGCAAAAACAAAGGAGCTGCTTGCGGGTAATAGGGGGAATGGAGACGGGCTATACCCTGTTGACATCAGTGGATCTGGGGTTAAGGGATTAAACAGCTTCCAATTATTCGGCAGACACATCACTGAGGACATCACATGGTCTGTGCACACCAGCTGTGTGGTGAAAAAGGTACAACAGCACCACTTTCAACATAGACGGTTGAGGACGTTTGGTATGGGTCCCCAAATCCTTCCAACTTTTTACAGTGGCACAATTGGGAGCATCCTGACTGGCTGCATCACTGCCTGGTATGGGAACTGTACCTCCCTTGATCGCAAAAGACTGCAGAGATTGGTGCAGACAGCCCAGCGCATCTGTATAACCATATCATCATATAAAAATTACAGCACGGAAACACGCAATCTCCGCCCTTCTGGTCTTACTCTCACTTACTCACACTGACCCGAACTCAGCCCACAACCTTCCTTTCCTTTCCTGTCCATATACCTATCCAGTTTTGCTTTAAATCACAAAACCGAACCTATCTCTACCACTTCTACTGGAAGCTCGTTACACACAGCAACCACTGTCTGAGTAAAGAGATTTCCTCTCGTGTTATCCTTAAACTTTTACCCCCTAGGTCTCAACTCATGTCCTATTGTTTGAAGCTCTCCTTCTCTCAACGGAAAAAAAAACGTCAAACCTATCCACGTCCCCCTCATAATTTTAAATAACTCTATAATGTCCCCGTTCAACATTCTACGCTTCAAAGAATAAAGACCTAACTTGTTCAACGTTTCCCTGTAACATAGAAACCCAGTTATCGTTCTAGTAAACCTTCTCTGCACTCGGCCTATTTTGTTGATATCGTTCCTATAATTCGGAAATCAGCAATGTACACAATACTCCAAATTCGGCCTTACCAATGCCTTGTACAATTTTAACATTACATCCTAACTCCTATACTCAATGCTATGATTTATAATGGCCAACATACCAAAAGCTTTCTTCACCACCCTATTCACATGAAATTCCACCTTCAGGGAACTATGCACCATTATTCCTAGATCACTCTGTTCTACTGCATTCTTCAATGCCCTACCATTTACCATCTATGTCCTATTTGGATTATTCCTACCAAAATGTAGCACCTCACACCTATCAGCATTAACCTCCAACTGCCATCGCTCAGCCCGCTCTTCTAACTGGCCTAAATCCCTCTGCAAACTTTGAAAACTTACTTCATTACCCACAACACCAACTACCATAATATAATCTGCATAATTATTATCTATAGTTGTGAACCACACCCACCATTATTCAGGACGTTTACAAGGACAGGTGTGTATAAAGGGCCCGACTGATCACTGGGGACCCAAGCCTTTCTGACCACAATTTATTCCAGTGGCTGCCATCCGGGAAGCGATACCACAGCATAATAGCGACGTCCAAAAGGCTCCAGGGCAGCTTCTTCACCAGGGCATTAGACTAATAATCTCACGCTGATTTAGTGCACACTATAATACATTGACTGTTCTATTTATTGTGAATTATTATTAATTACCATGATTGCACATTGCACATTTGGACCGAGAGGTAACGTAAAGATTTTTACTTCTCATGTGTGTGAAGGATTCAAAAAATAAAGACAATGCTATTCAGTTCAGTTCAATTCAAATTCAGTTTCCAGCCCTGATCCTCCTGGAACCCCTCTGTCCACAGATCTCCAGTTAAAGTACCACCCTTCAACCATTGCTTTCAGTTTGCAATCTCCACCGAGCCAAAATGCTCTGGATGAGCCTACCATAAAAGGCCTTGCAGAAAGTTTTTCAAATTCGATTAATGCAATATCCACAGTCCGGCCCTCATCAATCAACCATTTTACATAAAACATGTGGTCATGTTTGTAAACTATAATCTCACCCACACAAAGCCTTGTTGGCTACCCTGAAAAAAATGTCTTTACCGATGTCAGTTGATTCAATGAGTAAGAAATAATGTGAAGATTATTGCACGAGTCAACCATTTCCTGGATTGTCTCTATTGCCTTGTTAAACAGGGGAACACTATTGGCTCATCAACAGTCCTCGGCAACAACCTGTGTGTAACAAGCTGTAGGGTTTCACTAATAATGTAATGGTTTCTCTGTAGCTGCAAAGTTTGAGTTATGACTCGAGATAATGGGGTTAGGAATGTTGTTGTTTCTTGTGAGCTGCAAGAGAAACATTCTCTGTCTTGTGGCCGGGGAGAGATGAGGGGAGAAGACGCGAATGGAGGGATTTGGTAGACCACCGGACGAGTTGGACTTGGAGCGATGGCCCAAAGGGCAGCGACGATCGGAGGAGGTTGATGGTGGACAATCGGCTTATCGGTGAGCAACTTTGTGCAACAGATTGTTTCATAAGATTCGGCCCTTTTCTTTTTTTCGTGTTCTTTTTTCACCCATATAGTCAAAGTAAGAACTATAAAGACTAATCGTTTAATCGGATATTGTGTCTTGTTTGTTATTTCCGTACTGAATTGTAACTGAGGAGACATCGTGCAGCATTCACCCAAACGAGATTTCTTCAGTTTGGCCGGGCCGGGGGTTATCACACCCTATATTAAGCCGCTGTCTAAAGAGTAAGTCAGCTGTGCAATTAAAAAGAATCTACAAAGATCTCCATGGAGGCCGCAAAAATCTGCTATCCTGCCTCATTCACCCAATAATCTCTGATGTATCCCATCCAGTCTGGTGAGATTCACAACGCTCCCAGCAGCTTGCTATAAACATGCCGCGGAATATCCGCTAATCCTCCTGAACTTTCTTTACTGCGTCACTTTCAGTTTGATGAATATTGACATGAACTAATCATCTTGTGCTTTGCCCAAAACCTCTGGAACCAGGAATACGTTCTGTTCTCTGCCCCTGAGATGTGCTACTTTCCTACCTTCCCTGTGATATCCTTCTTGTTTTTAATGTATGTGCAAAGTGCCTTGCTATTCTCCCCAGTCTTGCTCTGCAAAATCACCCCCACTCCCCCAGTATCATTCCGTACTCCTGATTCTCTGAAGAATTTGCATATTGCTGAATATTTATCGACGACATTGTCTAATTTCTCTTTACCGAATATTCCTTGTGGTTCCTTTTCCTTTTTGACTGAATTTGCAACATTCCTGAACAGCTCGACTGTAAATAAATCCCAGAGTTCAAACGTACGTTTACCCAATAACAACAGCTCCCAGTCTCTACTCTCCCAGTGTCATGCCAACCACAGTTCTCATTAGCTTGCCCTTAGTTTAGTAAATCCTCCACAGATTGTGTGCTTATCTGGGGATGACTGTTTTCAAAATAGTCTTCCACAGAAATTCCTCAGTTGCAAGGTTCACGCCCCAATGGAAGATCACTTAAATGTCTCTAATGTATCTTCTTCTAATACTACTCCTAGCTGCAAATTCCATTCATTTTCTGTGAGTGGAAAAAAGAACCTATGGCATCACCCGCTGCTATACCTTTCGACAATCACCTTAAAATTAAACTCCTCTCCCCTCTTTTCCGCTACTTCCACACGAAGAAAAATGCTTTGGCTGTGTAATCGATACACACATTCCATCAGCAAGTCAAGTCAAGTCGCTTTTTATTGTAATTTCGACCAGAAACCTCTGGCTCAGTACCTAGTAAAAACGAAACAACGTTCCTAAGGTTAATGGTGCAACATAAAACAACACGAAAATACACTACACGGAGGATACAATATTTTCGAAATTCGAAGACACATGTGATGACTATAGTTTATATTATTCTCCTTCAGTTCTTTCTTGTTGGCGTCATGTTATTTTTATTGGGAGGGGTGCTGGCTTGGATTTGAAGTCTAATATTCCTTTGGCGTTTTCAGGTGTGAGTGATCTTAGCAGATGAATGTGTGGCTGAGGAGCTGGTGCAGGGCCAGTGTTTCAAAATTCTGGATCATAGATTCATGAAGTCATTTAAAAGGACAGCACAGAAACAGACCTTTGATCCATTTAGTCGGTGCCGCATCACTTAAAATGCCTACTCCCATCGACTTGCACTGGAACCATATCGCTCCATACCCCTACCATGCACGCACCTATCCGACCTTCTCTTAAATATTGAAATCAAACCTGAATTCACCACTCATTCTGTCAGCTGTTCCCAACACTCTCACATCCATCTGAGTGAAGAAATTTCCTTTCTGTTCTCCTTAAACTTTCACCTTTCACACTTAACTCAGGACTTCTGGTTGCAGTCTCTCCCAACCCACGGGGAAAAAGTACACTTGCATTCACGCAGTCACTGGGTCCTCATCTGTGCAGGGGTGATCGATACCAAAGGAATGGTTTGCATCTTCACTAGAAGAGGGTGGTGGCCAGTCTCCTGAGGTTCATTGCTGCTTCTTCATCACATTTTTTTTTTCTGGCAAACGATCATCGCAATTGCCAAACAAGAGAAAATCTACAGATGCTGGAAATTTTACCAACAAACACAAAATGCTGGAGAAACTTCACATGTCAGGCAGCATCTCCGGAAAAAAAAAACTACGTCTTCCGTAAATGCTGCCTGGACTGCTGTGTTCTTCCAGCAATTTGTGTGGGTTGAGCATTGTACAGAATAGTCTGTTACTTCCCTTTGGAATTGAAGACAATTCTATGCGACTGAACCGAGGCGAGGCGGCGGATCCTTTGCTGAGACCGAGGAGGACACAAGCTTCGATCGATGCTAGCGCCCTGTTGAAGGCGAGATGGAGGTGTCGAGTTTCGGGCAAGATTGAGTCTGTGTTTTATTTTGGTAACAATGCTAGATCTATGAAGGGGTCACTGGATTGAACTGCCCCGAGAAATTACACTTGCCAATGGAACTGTTTTGAAAGATGATATTAAATTTCTTGTAATGGACTGCATGAATGCTCATCTCTGTCGCTACTTCATGAAGATGAGCAATAAGTCTTTTATTGCAACTCCTGGGTTATGGGATCAGACTCAGGTAACTGTACGTACAATACCTATGTCATCAGTGATCTCACAACTTCTGTTGTTGGCACTGACAGAGTCGGCTGGCAGGCCTTCTGTATTTATTGTCCCAGTGTATCCTTTTTCCTTATAAATGGTGCCTCTAGTCTGAACAAACGGTGTCAAGGGGTAATTACAATTTGACGTACGTAGTACCAAATAGATACCATCTGCCAGCGTTAAAGGATGAAGGAGACTGAGCAACGTTACTGGATTGTAGTGTTCTTGTTCTGGGACCGTGGATTGGACAGAAAAAGCCAGACAAAACTAGATCTCCCAGTGACCAAACATTTTAATTCCACGTCACATTGTCCGGCAGAGAAACTGGGATCTCCCAGTGGCCAGACTTTCAATTCTATATCCCATTCCAATTCTGATATGTCTATCCACGGACTCCTCTACTGTCAAGGTGAAGCCACACACAGTTTGAAGGAATAACACTTTATATATCGTCAAGGTAGCCTCCAACCTGATGGCATGAACATTGTATTCTCTAACTTCCGTTAATGCCCCTACTCCCTTTCTTACCCCATTCCTGATTTATTTATTTCCCCCTCTTTTTTCTCACTCTGCCCATCACTCGTTTGCCTGTTCTCCATCTCCTTCTGGTGCTCTCATCTCCCTTCCCTTCACCCTAGGCCTCCCGTCCAATGATCCTTTCCATTCTCCAGCTCTGTATCCCTTTTGCCAATCACCTTTCCTGCTCTTATATTCACCCCACCCCCTCGGGTCTTCTCCTATAATTTCAGATTTCCCCAGCCCCCTCCTAATTTCAAATATCTTACTATCCTTACTTTCGGTTAGTCCTGACGAAGGGTCTCGGCCCGAAACGTCGACAGTGCTTCTTCCTATAGATGCTGCCTGGTCTGCTGTGTTCCACCAGCCTTTTCTGTGTTTTGCCAGTGTAAACTGTGTCCGGCACACTTCTCTCCCGGATCCTGCAACAGACGCTCTTTGTAAACCTGTCCGAATCGGTGTCCTGCAAAAACAAACCCAAGGAGACTGGGAATAAAAATGGATTTCCCCCTGGTATGGGGAGAAAAGGCAGCAATGCACATCACCAGCAACTTCTTCCCACTCCGCCTTCACCGCCCTACCTACTCCAGCCCGAGAATAGCTTCTCTCTACCCACTCACTCCGCATTCCGAGCTCAGTCATTATTACACTCCGCCTCTTTCTCGCAACCGCCATCTCCGGAATCAGTGCCGAACTCCGAGCCCGTCTGTAGAGTTGCTTTCAGAGCGATACGCTGCTGGTGGATGGAGGACACCGGTAGCGCCCTACTCTGGGCCCAGGAGCTCTCCACTCCCAACTGCTGTAAAAACCGCTTCCGGGCATGTATTCTGCTGTCCTCAGGTCAAGGGGCGGAACGACGCTGCTCATGTTCTCATGATCGAATGACGTCATAGATGGAAACCTCGTCGTTTCTTCCCTCAGTTCACTTTCTGAGCGTCTGTTCGGAGGGTCCGAGGCTGCGGGAGGGTCAGAGTGGATTTAAATCGGGTATTAAATATATTGCCCCCTTGGTATCGTTCTTTTCGAAGTGTTTCAGCTGTTCTCCCTGCATTCTACAGTAACTCGGACACACTGAGGGAATCTGCATGAGTGCTGGGAAGTGTGTGAGTTTATATCTCACAGCAACATCCTCTATTTAATGTTTCGAAGTGACGGAATCGGTGACTGAGTGTAACGCCGAACGGCGCTCAAAACCCGTTCATGGATTACTAGAGAAAGGGTGCTGAACACAACGTTCTCGATAAACTCTCCCGTCCCGGGCTATCTGCTGACTGGGTTGTTTCATATTCTAAATGACCACTTCAACACAGTTTTGTTTTATTCATAAATTCTCACTCTCCCATACGGATGTCAGGGTATAAGAGGCTGCAACTGATGGCGACTCTGCCAACTTAGAAGAGTACACGGCACCAGTGACTAGCAAGTGCATTGATGATTGATGTTACTCTGTCCAAGACCATCACTATACGCGCTAACCAGAAGCCATGGATGACCGTGGAGGTGCGTGCGCTGCTGTGGACCCGTGACTCCGCCTTCCCAGCAGCCGACAATGCAGCCCTAACAACAGCAAGGCCCAAACTGTCCCGGACCATCAGAGAGGCAAAGCGTGCACACACCCAGTGAATCTACAGCCACTTCCAAGACAGCGCGATAAGCGGCGCATGTGGAAGGGCATCCAGGATATCACAAATTACAGGACATCACCTGACTGTGTGGGTGATGCCTCCCTCCTAGGTGCGCTGAATAACTTATACGTCCGTTTTGAGGTGGAAAATTGACGTTGCGACGAGGAAATCAACCGATACCACCCCTCCCCCCTACAAATGACCAGGTGCTGTGTCTCACTGTGGCCGATGTGAGAAGAACCCTGAGCAGGGTCAACACACGGAAAGCTGCAGGACAGGACAACATTCCTGGTGGAGTGCTCAGAGGATGTGCAGACCAGCTAGCAAATGGTCTCACTGGCATCTACAACATCTCCCTGAGCAGCGCCACCGTTCCAACGTGCTTCAATGCCGACACCATTGTTCCCGTGACGAAAGAGTCTTCAGTGTCCTCCATAAATGGCTGCCGTCCCATTGCACTCACGTCCATCATCATGAGCTGTTTCGAGAGTCTCGTCATGAAGCATATCAGGACCCTGCTGCCACCCTCACTGGACCTCCTGCAGTTTGCGTACCGTCCCAACCTTTCAACAGACGACGCCATTTCCATCACCCTCTACCTGGCCCTAAAGCACCTCGACAAAAAAGACACATAAGTTCATTGACGTCAGTTCAGCATTCAACACAATCATCCTTCAGAAACTGATTGCAAAACAGCCTACTGGGCCTGAACACCTCCCTCAGCAACTGGATCCTAGACTTCCTGACTGGGAGACCTCAGTTAGTCAGGATCCGGAGCAGCATCTCCAACACCATCACACTGAGCACGAGAGCTCCCCAGGGCTGTGGGCTCAGTCCACTGGTCTTCACTCTGCTGATCCACACAGCTCGAACCACATCATCAAGTTCGCTGATGTCACTACTGTGCTGGATCTTATCAGCAAGAACGACGTGTCAGCTTACAGAGAGGAGATGCAGTGGCTAACGGACTACTGCAGAGCAAACAAACTGTCTCTGAATGTGAACAAAACAAAATAAATGGTTGTTGACTTCGGAAGGGCAGGGAGCGACACTGCCCGCTGAAAATCGGCAGCTCCTCGGTAGAGATCGTTAAGAGCACCAGATTTCTTGTTGTTCACCTGGCTGAGAAACTCACCTGCTCCCTCAACACCAACTCCATCGCAGAAAAAGGCCAGCAACATCTCTATTTTCTGCGACGGCTGAGTAAAGTCAACTCCCACCACACCCCCTCCCCATCATCACATTGTACAGGGGTTGTATTGAGAGCATCCTGAGCAGCTGCATCACTGACTCGTTCGGAAATTGGACCATCTCGGATCACAAGAATCTGCGGTGAATAGTCAGGTCAGCTGAGAAGAACATCGTGGTCTCTCTTCCCGACATCACGGTCATTTACAACAAAGACTGCATCCGGAAAGCAAACAGCATTATGCAGGACCGCACGCACCTCTCAAACAAACTCTTCTCCCTCCAGCCGTCTGGGAAAAGGCACCGAAGCATTCGGGCTCTCACGACCAGACTATGTAACAGTTTGTTCCCCCAAGCTATCAGACTCCTCAATACACACAGCCTGGACTGACACGTTACTGCCCTATTGTCGTCTTTATATCTTATTGTAATGCCTGCACTGTTTTGTGCACTTTATGCAGTCCTGGGTAGGTCTGTAGTCTCGTGTAGTTTGTTTTTTTCTGTGTTGATTTTTTTTTAACGTACTTCAGTCTAGTTTTTGTACTGTGTCATGTAACTCCAAGGTCCTGAAAAAAGTTGTCTCATTTTTACAATGTACTGTACCAGCAGTTATGGTCGAAATGACAATAAAGGTGACTTCACTTGACTTAATTTTCCCTGCAGTCCGAACCCAGTATTATGTTTCTCCGGTCTGTGGGGATGACGCGACATTCATTGGTCGGAATAGGAACAACAACGGAGTGAGCAATGATCCTTCAGAAAGCAGAAGAGGAACTGATAATCGAGTTACAGAACTGAATCTTATAGCAAAGGAGACGGTTCACTACCCGAATCTCCACTCGATCATGAGGCGATTGCGGTATAGTGGTGAGCATAGCTGCTTTCTAACCAGTAGACCTGAGTTCGGTTTTCGGCCATTTTAAGATCTACAATTTCAGGCTATAAAAATAACCTCTTTCAGAGCACAATGGGCATGGAACTCTTGGGACCAAGTCGACCACTCGCACAAATTCATGGGCGATTTTCTGTGAGTCTAAGCGTTTTATTAATTATCGTTCAGTGTTGTAAATCAGAGACTGAATGCGTATCCTTCATCTGGGATGAAACCAACTGAACTCCGACTGAGAATGTTGGAAATACACAGATATCAGGACTCGAGGCTGCACGAGGAAATCCCAATGGATCCCGGGTGCCTCGCGATACAATTCGACCGAGACGACACACTCCCTTCTGATTTCCCCTCCGGTGTTTATCCAAACGGAAGAAGTGCTGCGCCTGTCCATTCACCTCCTACCACACAACATGCAGTCCTTCAAGTGTTCCCAATACGACCTCATCTCAATACGCAAGTTCGATTGGGGAATCATTTTGTCGAGCAACTTTGCTCTGTCCGCAAAGAGCAGCATTTCCCAATGGTCAAACATTTTAACTCCACTGCCCATTCCCATTCTGACTTGAAGGATCATGGATTCCTCTACTGTCACGATTAAGCCACTCTCGGGATGGAGAAGCAGCACTTCATATTCCGTCAAACTGATAGAATGAACATCGATTACTCTGACCCGGTAATTTCTCCATTCTCCGCTTTTTATTTTAATTGTACTTTCAGGATTCCTTCTTGCGTCTTCACTTTTCCTCGCACGTCTAATGCCTCCCTCTAGTCATCCAATCTAATTTCTGCTTTTCAACCCTTTTTTTTTTCTTTTCCACCAATCACCACCCAGCCTCACATTTATTTCCCTTTACCCGAACTATCTGCCTTTTGTTCTTACCTGGCTTCAACTATCATCTCCCAGTTTTCAAAATTCCCCTTTCCCCAACATATCTACCTTCCGTCCTCACCTGGTCTCACCTACCACCTTGCAGCTTGTACTCCTTTTCTTCCCTCGCATTCTTATTCTGGCTTCTTCCACTTCCTTTCCAGTACTGATGAAGAAACACGGCCTGACACTTCGATAATTTATTCCTCTCCATAGATGCTGATTGACCTTCTATGGTCCTCCATTGTTTAGTGTGCGTTACTCTGATCCTTGGACCAAAAAATACCCATCTTCATCTGTCGCCTACCTGGTGTTTGACTCAGTTTATTATTCCCCTCCTTTCATTATCATAGTCCACCGTGCTGGACGTTTCCCACAGTTTTGTTGTTCATATAACATAGAAATAAAAGTCCCGATTATAACAATCACAGTCACTCAGTTGATTTCAGCAGCTCCGCGGCTTTTCCTTTGCCCGATCACGTTCGCCCTCCTTGTCTGAAACTGAAAAATACCTTATTTCCTCTCTTTCCCAGTGGTGACGAATGGGTCTCCTCCTGAAGCATTAAATTTGTTTCCCTTTGTACAAATGTGACCGACGTTCGTGAACTTCGCAGGGGAGCAGCAAGTCGTCGCTTTATTTAACTTGCTCGTTGATGTGAACAAGAAGTGAAACATCCCGGCTCCAGGATTCACAAAACGACCCGGAGAGTCGCAGTGAGATCCGTGAGGCAGCAACCGTCCACTAGAGGGCATCGAGAATCAGGGTCCTGTGCAGTAGCGCACAACAGTTCCAAGTTCAAAGGAAATTCATTACCAAAGCACAAATATGCTACCATTAGATGCGTTTTCTTGCGGGGATTTACACTAAGTGCAAAGAAATAGGCTATAATCAGTGAAAGAGTGCACAGAAGGCGGACAATCAATGTAGAAAACATAATAGACCGTGAAAATACAAAAACAAAACGTGAATTAAAATGATAATAATATAAAGTTAACCAAAGGGGGAGCATCCCTCCATGGAAAGCATCCCCATGATCTGAGCAGACAAGATGTGAAGAAGGAAACGTGGAACGCTTGGCTCAGAGTTGGAGACCTCTTCCCAGAAACAGAGGGGTTCCTCGTGGGAATACAGAGCCAGGTGGGTAACCCAAAATATTAGAAATACATAATAAACGTCCTACAAATTAATGGCGATAAATGCAAAAAAGTAACAAGAGCCACTAGGAACAATCCAACACATTACAGAATTGAGCAGCAGTTTTACTCAATCTGAATACTTACACAGGGACAATCAATTGATAAATATCACTCACCAAAATCTTGCTTTAAAATGCAAACTCATAAAAGACACCATACCTTACTATAAATACAAACCTGATCTAGATTAGGGACAAAGTCCTACACATTAATTTTTGTCTGATCCCTTGTTACAGATAGGACAATCCATAATAACCGTCTGGATATATAATATTACTGAAATAAAAAGCAATAACAACGTACATAACCGATATATTCATTGCAAACACACATAACCTACAACAATTAACAAGTGAAAAGCACCAGAAATATGCTGAATTAAAAGAAGATTTTGAAAGACTATGGAGCATGAACAGGCTGTAGATTGTCCCAATTATAATATCAACAGCAACGATCATCTCATAGTCACTACACAATGGTATTAAACAGTTAGGAGAGCAAACCAATATTTCTGTAAATCTCCTGAAATTCACTATACTATACGCCACTAGAATGGTCGGCAGTCAGTCCATAGCTATTGAGGAATGAGTGTGCGTCAGTACGCCCGGACTTCAGGATTTACCAGCTTGAGCTGAGAAAGTGATAATAATAACAACAAAGCAAACATGTCGACAGCATGAAATGTCGAGTTTGAAAGTGAGTTGTGGGAACAGTCAGTGTTGGTGTGAGTGAAGTGCAGTGAATTTATCCCTCTGTTTCAAGTGGCGATAACATAAATTTAAACGTGAAATGCGTTGGTGCCCTGTACGAGTTTCTGCTGGTCTAATCGCCCATGTGCACTATATTCAGTTTATGGCAACACGAATATGAGCAAGACAGGTTGTGGTAGTCTTCTGTTTTCTGTATGTGGATATCTATTTCTTAATGAAGGTATTAGGGGCAGCACGGAGCGCACAAAACGAACAGCAAAGACCACTGGGTCAACAGCGCCCCTGGATAGTTTGGAACCACTAACATTTCGTATGACAGCCGAACAAAGGCCGCCTGAATAAATGCGGAACACAGGGGATCTTCCTAGTTTTGCAGGCGGGAACAGTGATCGGTGTTTCGACTGGCTTTTTTACAATCTGTATCCGTGGGAGGGATCAGGGAATCAAAATCGATAAAAACACGTAGTTGGCAGGATTCGAACCTGCGCGGGGAAACCCCAATGGATTTCTAGTCCATCGCCTTAACCACTCGGCCACGACTACAATTGCTCAAATGTTCTTCCACCTATAATTTATTTTGTGGTAGAGTCAGATAGAGTTATTTACCAAATTGAACAATGGCATGTGTCATCAAAGACTATTAGATATCACGTCGGTTTAGCCAATGATATTTTGCAGAATCCATCAAATTTGGAATAAAGTTTGGAACTGGGGTTTAAATGTTAATTTACATCCTTTGATGTGTATTACTTCACATGTTGTCATTGCTTTGCTCTTTGTTCCAGTGGGTACCCATGGCATTTTCCCCAGTTTGTGTTTTAGGGCAATTTTAATAACTTCAGTGTTTGCGAGCACCATGCCTTTACAGATTTAATTTTGCTGATTTTGTCTGTTTTCATACAGTTAAATTGAGTTTAAATATAGAAACATAGCAAACCAACAGCACAATACATTTTCTTCGGCCCTCATGTTGTGCTGAACATGGACTGACTTTGGAAGTTACCTTGGATTACAGAGAGGTCTCTATTTTTCTAAGATCCATTACCATTTTTTGCTAAATTCCATATACCAATAATGCTAATTCCCGTTAAATTACCGATGAACAGAATGGTATGAAATAGGGTACACTTATCATGTTTCTTCATGTTTTTGCTCGGATAATATTTTAAAATCCTTATCTGTATTTTTGTTTAAGTCATGAGTGCTGCTGTTCCTTCTAAGCCATATTCACTGAGACATATTAACAGTAATGTGACCCCCAGGATTTTCCGTGGATCGAAAAAGAGGAGATGTTGGCCACGGAGGATTTAAAATATGAAAGATTACAACGAACTCTAATGGCCCCAGGACAGTGGAAGCAGACAGATCAAGTGTCTTTGTACCAGCAATGTGCTTGGAAATTAAGATGTCATTTTGTGGAGCCGCTTTCCATCTTCCATTTTGTGAGAGGAACATTTCTGTGTTTTAAAGCAAACACAAAGTTGTTTCAGGTAATCTGCGAGTTAAGAGATATTTTCTAAATTAGAAGTTATTTGTGAGTTTTTTTTTGATGTAATATAACATGCAGATGTGTGAATGTTGGGGTTAATGCCTGCCTGGAGTGATTTCAACTGCTTACTAAAAGGAACAAAGAGGCATAAATTATCCATTGACGCTTGCTGGGAAGAGGGAAATAAATGGATGCTGGCCTGGTGCAGACCTAACAAATGGGAGAATTCAAGCCAATCGGATGACATACGGCCAATGACACTGGAATGTGATAATTGAATTGGAAAATATGAATATAAAAGTGGAAACTTCGAATGTGCTAGCAGTGATAACTCTTTCCCGAAACCTACCATCGCAAGGAAGATTCCCCAAGTCAGTGACTGGGAGAAGAAAGGATCGATCACGTGGCCAACTGAGCTGCGTTAATTTGGTGATATACTGGGGAAAAGTAGTCTGAGTGAGTGATGGTGCAGAGTGAACAGCAAAATTCTTGTTCTAAGTTCCTGGCCCGGTATTGCCATTGTTATGTTGCCGTTTATGCAGAGTCAGTAAAGTGCGATTTTGGATTATTTACAAGTTACAGAGTGAAATTCATAACCTAAATTCATTGTCAACACTAGTAGGAAAATCGATGGCCTAGACCAAAAATACTCTGACAGATGCACTTCAGAAATTCCATTTCTTATCTTACGCAAAAAAAAATCTGGTTAATTTTTCTGAAGGTGAAATGTCCGAACGTTGTAACGCTATCCACATGACATTTCTGTGGGATTTGTCAGCAGACCTGCTCGTCAATCTTCTAGCAACTATGGGGACAATCTCAGAGTAATCCCAGCAGAGTGGTTGTTGGTTATTATTTTATTTAATCCTAACTGACTCCTTCTACCTTAGGGCACGAACCTATCAATCATCTACGAGGGGTGATTGATAGGTTCGTGCCCTAAGGTAAAAGGAGTCTGTTTTTTAAAATCTAACACAATTATTTTTCAACATAGTCCCCTCCTACATGTACATATTTAGTCCAGCGGTCGGGGAGCAAAGTGTCCAAAGCAGGGGTAATTGATATGTTCGTGGCCTGAGGTAGATGGAGATGAATTATACAGCTCTCGTTGCATGCACACGCTGTTCAACTCTCTGACTGGTTGTGCAGAAAGTTTGAAGATAATAGCTCATATGGAGTGGTTGAAATATTCGTGGCCTACGGTGGAAGGGGATGAGTTATTAACTTCAAACTTTCTGCAAACACTGGAAGTGTTGGCCTGTTGGTGCATGTAAAGAGAGTTAATAACATTTCCTTCTATCTTAATCCACTAACTTATAAATCACCCCTGATGAGTTATTAACTTCAAACATTCTGAATAATCGCTCAAAGAATTGAGCTGTTTGTGCATGTAACGAAAGCTGTATAACTCATCTCCTTCTACCCTAGTCCACAAACTTATCAATCACACTCGTACCTATACATCGGCTTTTCTAAAGAACATAAAGTTTTCTAAAGTTTTTTGTTTTCCCATGTGCTGTTCTGAGGCTTGGTACCATTTGCGGTCCTTCCGACTTTCTGAGAGTTCGGCTCTAACTCAGTCCGATCGCTGGTGAATGCTCATTGTCTGTTGTATAACTCCCACTGCTTGAGGATGGCGATGTCAACTGGCCGCAATAAAACCTGCTGCAGAGTGAGGATTGAACAGACAGAGAGCATCTCGGGGTCTGTGGAATCACATGGAGCACGGGAGACGCTTCACTACTCGAAACTCCTGCAACGTGGAGCGATAGTGGTATAGAGATGAGCATACCTGCCTTTCAGTCAGCTCATCTGGGTTCGATTCCCGGCGATCGCCGTGTGTTGTACCTGTTTTTCAGCACATGTCTCACAAACGTCTCAGACTGGAATCACTCAGACACATTACTTCTTTCTCCTTGAAATTAACATTTCTGCCCGTCGTTCGTTTGCCATTTTAGACCAGTGTTTCTCTTTTCGAATGTCTTACCAACATTGTGTGTTGGTCTCGCCCCATCAGAGATGTCCCCGTTTTCACTTCCCCCTCAACTTCTCGCCTTCTTTGACACTGAAAGCTATCTTCTTCTCTCACCATTTCTAACTGAGTCTCACGATCAGAAAGGTTAATCACTCACAAATGTTCTTGAGGTGATGAGTGTTTCCAGTATTCTCTGTTCAAACAGTTCAATAGCAGACACAGCTTTATGCAACGGAGAACAAGGTGTGTTGGCCAATCCCTGAGCACGGCAGGAATTACCCGCGAAGTTCTCAGCAAATCTCAGAAAGTGATGGAGTGACTGGACGGAAACTTAAATTGGAAGCACAAGTTTTTATTTTTTAGTGAAATGTGTGCTGTGTACACAGGTGACGTGAAGGCGATTTGCGGTGAAATATTCTGCTGATGAATAGCAGACGATGGTTTGGATCTGCCGGCCTCTGGATAACGGGCCCAGCACATTCCCGCCGCGCCATTCTGCTGATAGGTAACTATTTCTGTTCTTCTCCTGTCGTTTTATTTGTTAATTTTGCCGCGTTCCCCCGATTATCTATTGTTTTGTTCGTTGGATAATTTTCCCTGTGCAATATCCCTTGTGTCTCTCTTACGCTTTTACCTTCCTCCCCGTCTTCCTTTCCCTCTTCATCGCTTCCTAATGCATCCGATTATTATCCGCTCGCTGTTCTCCGACCCCGCCGGATGTCTCGTTCACGACATTTCAACAACGGATGTGAATTTTATTATCATTCTGACCCTATTCCTCCGGAACTGCATTCAGACACACTGGTTATATCCCTCTCTGTCTCCTTGTCTTCCATCACTTTGTCTGCGGCTGTTATTTACGTTATAAACACAGGGAATTCTGCAGATCAGCAAATCCAGAGCACTGAATGCCGGAGCCAATCACCAGGTCAGACAGCATCTTTGGGGAGGAATAAACAGTCAATGTTTCGGGCGGAGATGCCGCCTGGACCGGTGAAATTCTCCTCCACTTTGTGTATGTTCCCTCGGTCAGTCCTCGACGTAACCAGCAGCGACGGCAGTCTGAGGTGGAGCGGAGAATACACCCACACTCCGGGATTTATTTTACCAATCCCGAGTCTCGTTCACCTCCCAATCAGTTCATATGATCAAATGAAGCTCAGAATTCTGTCAGTTCCGAATGGACCGGAGATCACTGGGTCTCACTGTGAAAATCTCTATTTTTTGGAGAGTCCTGCCGTCGGATGCCTTACTAGACTTTTTCCAGACGGTACCAGACGGTTTAGCAAGTGGTTAGATCTCTTTCAATGGTGCTCCTGGAAAATAAAATAATAACAACAGCTATGTTAAAATAGTGGCAGGAGATGTCTCTGACTTCAGTCTCCTCAGGAGCTGGACACACCAATGTGATTTGGTGGTCCACTCTCTCCCTTGAGGAGCTATTATTGATTTAGCAGATTTCGTCCTGTCCACGTTGAGACTCATTCTGCCGCTGTATCGCTGTACCACCAGTGTGTCAATGCAAACCTAATGATTCAGTTTGAGCTATGCATTGTTCAAAATTCAATGCTCACTAGCGTGGAGTTGCCGTGTCCTCATCCAGGCAAAGCATGCGCTCCTCCACTAAGCTACATCCCCACTTCAATACAGAAGTGTTCAGGTCCAACCCTTCCTGCATATCACAATATAGATACAACGTAATCATTGGTAATACAGATAATAACAAACATTTCTTCCTCTGCAACCGGAGAGGACTCGGGAATCATTTGCGATGCAGATACTTCTCTGTCGAGCACTGGCCAGAGGACACGCTCATATTTGTGCTGATTGTGCAAAGGGATGAAGAGCATTCTCCAGCAGGATTCATTGTCTGAGAAATCGATGCCCCAAACGATTTGGAAAATCGAGAGACAGGGAGAGAGAGAGACTCCTGAGCAAGGTCTTCTCATCTTTTTCTCCAGTCCTGATGAAAGGTCTCGTCCGGTGGAGTGGAACTTTTTTCCCATAGATGCCGCCTGGCCTGCAGAGAATAGATGCAATTAAGATACCTCCGTATACAAAGGGTTAATCTTTCCAACCAAATAGAAACCTCCGCAAAAGTGAAAAAGGGTAGCAGATAAAAGTACATTCTAGCCGAAACCAATGAATCTACCAATAATGCGATGGCCTAGTGTAGTATAGCGCACTGACGGTAAATTGTTGTTGGCAGCAGCTGACATAGCAGAGGATGGTTTCGATCCATCGACCTCTGGGTTATGGGCCCAGCACGCTTCCGCTGCGCCACTCTGCTATGAAAAACAACATTGTTCTTCCATGAATGATGTGCAATCTCTTGGGTTTGTATGTGTGTGTGTCTGTGTGTGTGTGTGTATCATTCCGTGTGTGTGTGTGTGTGTGTGTGTGTGTGTGTGTGTGTGTGTGTGTGTGTGTGTTTTGGTGTGGATGTGTGTTTTTGCATATCTGTATATGTCTGGGTCTATGTTTCTGTTTGTGTCTGTATCGGTGTTTGTATATGTCTTTGTCTTGTCAATGTCTGTGCATGTCTCAATCTGTGTCTGTGTCTCTGTGTCTGTGTCGCTGTCTCTCTATAATGTCTGCATCGCTGTTTCTGTCTGTGTCGATGCCTGTATACGTTTAGTTCTTATCTGTCCCTGTACATATCTGGGTCTGTGTCTGTGTATGTATATGTCTGGGTTGCCGTCTATGTCTGTCCATGTTGCAAAAATTCCATCTTTCCCACTTATTCATACCCAATTACTTCACCTTCGGTTGATAATTCCTTCTTTAACCGCGTTCTGTCTCCAATTTCGTTTCTTTCTTCCTTACTTTCTGCACCACCCAGTTATTCACTCTGTTTCGTTTATGCTTTATCACATCTTGCCCCCCGATATTTCGCCAGTGAATGTGGTTTTATCCTATTTAATTGTTCACATGGACAATTCATCCCTCTTATGGGGCTTCTTACAAAAAACGACATTTTGAACCACACTCGGGAGTCACTACGTTCAATCACGAGGTCCCATTAACGTTCCCATTCTGTCCAGATCATTGAATAAGTGTTGGTTTTCAAGTTGAAACAGAAGTTCCCCTCGTCTCCCTGTGAATGGAACTCGCGGAGTTAGATGTTGAATTAGTTTCCGCATAACAATCACCTCCCTCAAACAAGCCCTTCACCGGGATTTAGTCAGATCATAAGACCAAAAGACATAGGAACAGAAATCGGTCATTCAGCTCAGCGAGTCTGCTCCGCCGTTCTATCACGGATTATCCCGGATCCCACTCAACCCCATACACTTGCCTCCACCGCAGTCTGCGGCTGAGCATTCCACAGATTTCTTACTCGGGCTAAAAAACGAAATCCTCCTTACGTCAGTCTAAAAGGTCGCCCCTCAATTTTGAGGCTATGCCCTTTATTTCTGGACACCTCCACCATAGGAAACATCGTCTCCACGTCCACCTTATCTTCATCCTTCAACATTCAGTAGGTTTCAATGAGAATTATAGTCGTTGCTCTCATATTCAGAACATCACGGCCGAGCTTTCGTCACTAAAAGTGGGGGGTGTTTTTAGAATTCCCCTACCGAGGACTGATATACAGCAAGGAACCATTCTAAACTGGCCCACGTGGCACTGGCTTATCCCGGCGTCTCAACGACGTCAATGAAAGGCCAACCATCGTGCGGGAATTTTCTTCATCTGGGATTTTCCGCCCAGTTTTCAAACTTCACAAACAGCAGTTTTGAAATGCTGGTTTTGAACCCTGGACGTCACACACGCGCTGCTCCAGTGAGCTACGTCCCCAGTGTCAAATGAACGATGATATCTTCTGCCGGAGACGCTGATCACAAAGACTGGACGTTGAAATATAGACAATAGAATACGGAGTAGGCTACTCGGCGTTTCGAGCGAATACCGCCTTTGATTTCGTACCTGGTCGCTAATCTAACCTCAGTTTCACTTCCCGATCACTACGCAGGCCATTTTATCCCTTCTGTATATGTCTGACCTCTCCTCGATTTATCGTCATTGTGGGGAGCTGCGTCAGGGAGAAAAGGAGGCGGGACTGTCTGACGGTCCGCTACCACAGACCTGCAAATGTTAAGGATTTAAAGGCAAAGAGCAGGTAACTGGATTTTTTAAATTAGAGTAATAAATTAAAATAGCGACGGAAAAGTGGATGAAGCGAACATTTAACCAAAGGCAAGACTGCATATAAATCCTGAATAAACACAGGAAATTTTTAAATCCTTATCTGCATTTTTGATATAAATCATGAATGCTGCTGTTCCTTCTCTGCCATATTCACTGAGACTTGTTAACAGTAATGAGATCCCCAGGAATTTCCGTGCATTGAAAAAGAGGAGATGTTGGCCACGGAGGATATAAAATATGTAAGGTAACATCGAAATCGAATGGCTCAAGGACAGTGGAAGCAGACAGATCAAGTGTCTTTGTACCAGCCATGTGCCTGGAAATGAAGATGTAATTTTGTGGAACCGCTTTACATCTTCCATTTTGGGAGAGGAAAATTTCTGTGTTTTAAAGCAAACACAAAGTTGTTCCTTGTAATCCGCGGGTTAAGAGATATATTCCAAATTAGAAGTTATTTGTGAGGTGTTTTTGATATAATATAACATGCAAATGTGTGAATGTTTGGGTCAATGCCTGTCTGGAGTGATTTAAACTGGTTTCTAAGGGGAATAAAGAGCCATAAATTACCAATTGACGCTTGCTGGGAAGAGGGAAATAAATGGATGCTGGTCTGGAGCAGAGCTAAGAAAAGGGTGAGTTCAAGCCAATCAGATGACCTACGGCCAATGACGTTGGAATGGAATAATTGAATTGGAAAAAATGAATATAGAAGAGGAAACATCGAATGTGCTAGCAGTGATAACTCTTTCCTGAAACCCACCATCGCAAGGAAGATCCCCCCAAGTCAGTGACTGGGAGAAGAAAGGATCGATCACGTGGCCAACTGAGCTGCGTTAATTTGCTGATATAGTTGGGAAAAGTAGTCTGAGTTAGTTTTGGTACAGAGGGAACAGCAGAATTCTTGCTCTAAGTTCTTGGTCCAGTGTCGACATAGTTACTTTGTTGTTTATGCAGGAACAGTAAAGTGCGAGTGTTGATCATTTACAAGTTACAGTGAGAATTCCCTAAACTAGTTCCATTGACAAACTGTCGTCACCAGTTGGACTATCGATGGACTGGAACAAAAATACTCCTCCAGATATACCTCAAAATTTCCATTTCTTATCTTACACAAAAATGATCCCGTTACTCCTGTAGAAGTTGAAATGTCCGTTCGTTGTAAACCTATCTACATGACATTTCCGTGTGATTTGCCAGCAGAGCTGCTCCTCAATCTTCCACTAACTATGGAGGCAATTGCAGTAGAATCCCAGCAAAGTGGTTGTTGTTTATTATTTTATTCATTCCTAAACTGAACTCACTCCTCCGAGGTGTGAATGATAGGTTCGTGCACTAATGTATAAGAAGTCAGTTTTAGAAAACCGAACACAATTATATTTCAGCATAGTCCCCTCCTACATTTTCACACTTAGTCCAGCGTCGTGGAACATACCGATCTTGGACCTCCAGAAGGTGTCCAAAGCTGGGGTAATTGATAGGTTCGTGGCCTGATCTAGATGGAGATGAGTTTGGTTGCAGGCACACGCTGTTCAACTCTCTGACTGATTGTGCAGCAAGGTTGAAGTTAATAGCTCATCAGGGGTGATTGATAAATTCATGGCACACGGAGGAAGGGGAAGAGTTACTAACTTCAAAATTTCGGCATAAACCCTCAGAATTTTGGCCTGCTTGCGCATGTAACGGAAGTTAATGACTCATTTCCTTCTACATTAAGCCACTAACATCAATCACTCCTGATGAGTTATTAACCTCAACATTCTGAATAATCACTCAATATAATTGACCTGCTTGTGCATGTAACGAAAGCTGTAAATCTCATCTCCTTTTACCGTAGGCCACGAACTTATCAATCTCCCTCGTACATATTCACCGACATTGCTAAAGAACATGCACGATCAGCATTTCTCTTCACATTTGCTAGTGTGAAACAGGCACCATTTACAGCCCGTCCGACTCTCTGAGAGTTCGGCTTTTTCTCAGTCCGATCGCTGGTGAATGCTCATTGGCTGTTGTATCACTCCCTCTGTTTGAGGATGGTGATGTCAACTGGCCGCAATAAAACCTGCTGCAGAGTGAGGATTGATGCGACAGAGAGCAGCTCGTGGTCTATGGAATCACATGGAGCACGGGAGACGCTTCACTTTTCGAAACTCCTGCAACATGGAGCGATGGGGTATAGGGATAAGCATAGCTGCCTTTCAGTCAGCTCACCTGGGTTTGATTCCCGGCGATCGCCGTGTGTTGTACGTCTTTTTCAGCACATGTCTCACAAACGTCTAGGATTGGAATCACTCAGCCACATTACTTCGTTCTCTATGAAATTAACATTTCTGCCTGCCGTTCGTCTGCCATTGTAGCCCATTGTTTCTCTTTCCGATTTTTCTTACCACCATCGTGTATTAGTCTCGCCCCATCAGAGATGACCCCTTTTCAATTCCCAACCAACTTCTCAACTTCTTTGACACTGAAATCTAGCTTTTTCTCTCACCATTTCTAATTGTGTCAGGATCAGAAGGGTAATCTCGTTTCATCACTCACAAACGTTTCTTGAAGTGATGAAACCTTCCAGTATTTTCTGTTCAATCTGCTCAATACTAGACACAGCTTAATGCTGCGGAGAACAACAAATGTTGGACAATCGTTGAGCATAATAGCAATTGTAGTTTTACCCGCGAAGTTCTCAACAAATCTCAGAAAGTGATGCAGTGAGTGAACAGAGACTTCAGTGAGAAGAAAATTTTTTATTATTAAGTGAAATGTGTGTTGTGTACACAGGTGACGTGATGGCAACTGGCGGTAAAATATTCTGCTGAAGAATAGCAGACGATGGTTTGGATCTGCCGGCCTCTGGATAACGGGCTCAGCACATTCCCCCCGCGTCATTCTGCTGATAGGTAAATATCTCCGTTCTTCTCCTGTCCTTTTATTTGTTATTTTTGCCGCTTTCCCCCGATACTCTATTGTTCTGTTTGTTGGATTATTTTGCCTGTCTAATTTCCCTCGTGTCTCTCTTACGCTTTTACCTTCCTCCCCGTCCTCCTCCCCCTGTTCATCACTTTGTACCCCATCCGGTTATTATCCGGCCACTGCGCTCCGACCCAGCCGGATATTTCGACCCGTCATTTCAGCAACGGATGTGCTTTTCACTATGATTCTGACCCTATTCCTACGGCCCTGCAGTCAGGCACAATGGTTATCTCCCTCTGTGTCTCCTTGTCTTCCTTCTATTTGTCTGCGGCTGTTATTTAGGTTATAAACACAGGAGATTCTGTAGATGCTGCAAATCCAGAGCACAGAATGCCAGAGCAAATCACCAGGTCAGACGGCAAATATGGGGAAAGTAAACAGTCGATGTTTCGGGTGGAGATGCCGCCTGGCCCGCTGAAATTCTCCTCCACTTTGTGTCTGTTACGTTAGTGAGACTTCGACGTAACGAGTATCGACGGCAGTCTGAGGTGCAGCGGAGAATACTCCCACACTCCGTGATTTATTTTACAAATCCCAAGTCTCGTTCACATCCCAATCCTTCCATATGATCGACTGAAGTTCAGAGTTCCGTCGGTTCTGAATAGACCGCAAATCACTGGGTCTGAATTTGAAAATCTCTATACTTTGCAGTCGGATGCCTTGCTCTTCTCGTACCAAACGGTTTAGCAAGTGGTTAGATCACTTTCAACAGTGCTTCTGAAAACTAAATACCATGTTAGAATAGTAGTGGCAGGGGAAGTCTCACTGGCTTCAGTCTCCTCAGGAGGTGGTGTTACCAGCAAAGATAGGAGTATCAGTTGAAGTCTGATGATACTATTTTTAACAGTATTTATAACAGTATTTAACAGTAAAAATACACAAAAATAATATCAAAACAAATATACAGATAATACACGACATCAATACTAAACCTAAAAGTGCGACTATAATAATAATCAATAAGAAATAAGCTCTATCGTTGTCTAGGGGATAATGGATTGTCCGATGGAAATATAAAGTTCAATTCAATGCAGGCTGCGGTAGTTGTTGATCACTGTGTTGGAATTGTTGGGAAGGGGGAGAGACAGAGAGAGGGAGAGAGAGAGAGAGAGAGAGAGAGAGAAAGCAGCAAAGGCTATTATCTTGCCGACTTTTCTTTTACGATCTTGATAATTCGATGCGTTGTTGTTGTGGCCATTCACGTATAACCCCTCCGTCTCTCAGCTAGACCGTTCCGCGGAGGACTTGTCACCCAGGCAAGGGTGGACACACACACACGCCCCCCCCACCGGTCTCGTAGCGTCTCTCCTGGTGCGTCTGAGGAGTGTTCCCCAGACCCTACTTTTATCCCCACTCACGGTGTCTCTGGTGTCAATCAGGTTGGGATGATGCAATCCCTCACCAGACCACTCTGGTTGCCCCCTGAGGGGTTTCAATGAATAGAACAGTGCACAATAGAATTCCTTATCCAAGATATAATAGCAGTAATCTCTCTCTTTGTCAATAGGAGACATTCCAACCTGTGCTGTGCCTCTCTCTCACTCATAAATTTGTATAAGCTGTTTATCTCTCACATTTCCTGGGTATCAGACCTGAAATAATAGCGATTTTGTGATTCTCAAGGGGGTGGGGGGGGGAGAGGAGTATTGGCGATTCTGTACCCTTCTGCCCATCAGAGTTGCTCCTCATTTGTAACGCCGCCATCCTTCTAAGAATTCTTACCACAGGGAAAAATAACTAATACAGAATCTTACAGAATTAAAGAATCACAGTACATAAGAGTATTTCGCTACAGAGTAATACAGTTCTACATTCAATTTAGCATCTAAACATTTAGCGATTATATTGTCACTTCCTTTAATGCCTTTATATCTTGTACCTAATAAAATCCCTGAAGCATCAAACTACAACTTAATAACCACTTTTTTTTTAAATTCCTTTTCCTCATCAAAAACAAAACTTACGTCTTAGCTTACGTGTATATTACAAAAGTGTAATCAAATATTAATCTTTATTTTACTTTTAAACTTAACAGTCAATCTTCCATGGTGTTCTCTTTATTATTGACATGCTTTGCCGAAATCCCTCAAAACCAGATTCAGTTATTTAAAATGGCATTTTGTCAACCTTCGCACCTTTTCCACTTAACACTCACGTGGTTAGCTTGCTCACCAGTGTGGAATAGGCTTTGGCATGCTCCTTTCATAGGAGTTACTTTATCAACAATGTTTTCCAAACTTAGCGCATCTTCTGAACTTCCACTTAATTCTTTATTTTTATGCAAGTCGTTACTTTTATCTTCAGGACCATTCATTCTATTAGTTTTCAGTTTAATATCTGCAAGTGATCCCTCTTTGTCCGAACTACATTTCAAATTCTGCCTCTTCACAGCACACTCTTGAATAACATTAGCGAGTGGGGTATCTTTACATTCCAAATCAAACTGTAAATTTTTGCAGGCATCTTGTTAACAGGCCATTGTTCCTTCAGCCTGGTTATTGCTTCTGACATCAATCCAGACTTTAAAAAAAATCCATCCCATTTAGGAACTACACATTTCCCTTCTCCTTCAATAATAATATCCACATCACCAGCTTTTATCTCCTCACTAACTTTTAACACACCTTCGAACACAAACAACTGGGAATTCTCACTTCCACTAGTACCAAGGTTAACCCTTTCTTCACTGACCCAAGACCATCTGACCCACAAGGACTGCATTCCCTTTTAACTGAATCAGATACCTTAGACTTTTCCTGAGTTTCATTACTAAGTTCAGTACCACGTGCATCCACATCTTGAACTCACTCAAAAGGGACATCTGCCTCTTCCAGGGTTTCAATACCCGTCCCCTTTTCAAATTCTAAGTTCCCCTGATCCTCCCAGTTACTCTCTGGGCAACTCCCATCCGAAGTAATCTCAACCCTGCGGGTTAAAACAACCTCATTTGCTAACCCAGCAGACTCTTTCAAGGTAATGGCATCCTTTTCATCTGGGACTGCCCTTATTTCATTATCGGGAACACATTTAAAATTTTCAACTTCTTCAAAAAGTTCTGTCAATCCAGACAGATCATTCATGTCCAACACTGGAACTTCTAACAAACTTATCTGTTTCTCATTTTTACTCCGTGCCTCTATAAATTTCCTCCTGGCTAAGGATAAGTCTACCTCCTCTCCTTTACTCTATTTCACCTCCCTATTCTCCGTTTTACCATCCGCTAACCCCTCTTGGTACAGCGTCCGTAAAAACGTCTCAGCCCAATCGATACTGGACTGTTTTAAACTGGTCGCTTTCTCAGCTGCCTTTCTCGATATGCTGCGAGTGGTTGCACATGCGGGATAGATCTTGGAATCTAGGGGCGGGTCCTCAACACTTACAGGCTGGCTCGTCAGCTTCATTGCTGACCAAACCTCACCAACTGCTAAATCGTTACCAAGAAGGACGTCCACGCTTTCTCTCAGGAATTCTGATCGCACCCCTATTTAAACAGGTCCAGATACCAGATCACAATTTTTAATGACCCTATGCAAAGGTACAGATTCTGTACCTTTTCCTATGCCTCAGAAAACTACATCTCCCGTCTCAGGACCAAAATCTAGTACCTTACTTAGAATGCATGACTGCTCATCTCCAGTATCTCTCCAGAACCGCACTGGAACTGGCGTTTCTCCCTCTTTCACAGACACGGTCCCTTCTGAAATAAATTTCTCACACCTCTCCCGTATTTTATCTACCTGGTGCTTTCTCGTCGATTTACTGATCAACACAATAGACCCTGTAGAGACCTCCGCCTTCCCTTTTCTTGTCTCCTTCCTCGGAGCAAAGCACTTAGATGCAATATGACCCACCTTTCCACAATTAAAGCAGGTCAAGCAGGAACCCTCCTGCCAGCTTGCTTTTCTTCCTCCTTATTTTTACCACGAGCTCCCTGCTTAGTTTCTCCCTTAGCCAGCGGGCTTTCTCTACCGTCCCTACGTTCTTTCTGGTAACTCTGAGCGGAGGAAAACTTTGTCTTGTGTGTTAGGGCATATTCATCTGCGAACTTGGCAAATTTTGATATGGACTTATTCGGCTTCTCGTTCAAATACATCCGGATATCATCCTAAGCACCACCTTTAAATTCCTCAATCAGAATTAACTCCCTGAAACGCCGAAAATGCTCTTCCACCCATTCTGCTGCACACCAACGATCCAAGAGCACACCCTTCTCATAGGCAAACTCTGCATATGTCTGATTCCACACTTCCTTTAAATTTCTGAACTTTTGTCTATAGGTACCAATTCGTAGGCCCGAAGAATGACCTGTTTTACTTCCTCGTAATTCTCATACTCCTCCTCCTCCAGACAACGCCGAATATGCCTGTTGTGCCTTCCCTTTTAACACACTTTGTAACAACGCCACCCACTGATCTCTGGACCACTTCTGATTCATTGCCACTTTTCAAAATGCAAGAAATAACTATCAAAGACCGTCTCCTCGAACGGACGTACTAATCTAAACTCCCTACGAACATTAAACCTCTCCTGTCGGTCTGCCCCTTGAGCTCTTCGCTCTTGCCTTAACTTCTCCATGTCCAGCTCATGCTGCCTCTGTTTCTCCTTCTCCCTTTCAGCTCTTTCCTTCTCCCTTTCCTCTGGTTCCAGCTGTTTCAACATACGTAGATGGGCCCTCTGGTTGTAAGCGCTTTCCTTCTCCTTTTCAGCTCTTTCCTTCTCCTTTTCAGCCGCTTCCAGCTGTTTTAACCTAGTTTCATGCTCCCCCTTCGCCTCTAACTCATTTAGCTGGAGCTCATACTCCCTTTTCTTCTGTTCCAACCTTAATTTTTCCAAATCTAACTGAACCATCTCACTAGCCGGTACCTTTTCAGGGGTAGGTTCCACTACCTCAGCCGAAAACACCTCCTTATTACTATAATACTGAGCTATGACCCTCTGTATCTCCCATTTATTCATGGACGACTTCACCTCTCTGAGTTTTAGTCTTTTCACAACATTAACCATGTCCGACTTTGTGGCATCCTCTAGCGCATCCGGAGACGGGTTTTTGTAAATTCGTCTACGTGCATCTTTGCTGGTTTCCCGTCTGGTTACCCGCGCAACCAGATCAAAGTTTGGACTTAAATGCCCGATTTACTGGCCCTCCAATTTGCTATTAAATCTCGAGACGAGCCCCCAAGTTGTTAAGAATCCCGTACTGGGTATCTTAGCAGCAAAGTTAGGAGTATCCGTTGAAGTCTGATGATACTATTTTAACAGTATTTATTAGTAAAAATACACAAAAATAATATCAATGCAAATATACAGATAATATACGACATCAATACTCAACCTAAAAGTGCGCGTACAATAATAATTAATAAGAAATAAGCTCTATCGTTCTCTAGGGGATAAAGAACAGTCCGGTGGAAATATAAAGTTCAGTTCTGTTCATATAGGCTGCGATAGTTGTTGATCACTGTGTTGGAATTGTTAGAGAGAGAGAGAGAGAGAGAGAGAGAGAGAGAGAGAGAGAGAGAGAGAGAGAGAGAGAGAGAGAGAGAGAGAGAGAGAGAGAGAGAGAGAGAGTCGAGAGAGAGAGAGAGAGAGAGAGAGAGAGAGAGAGAGAGAGAGATGAGAGAGAGAGAGAGAGAGAGAGAGAGAGAGAGAGGAGAGAGAGAGAGAGAGAGAGAGAGAGAGAGAGAGAGACAGTAACATCTATTAACTTGCCGACTTTCCTTTTACGATCTTGATCCTTCGATGCGTTGTTGTTCTGGTCATTCACGTATGACACCTCCGTATTTGAGCTAGACCGTTCCGTGAAGACTCGTCACCCAGGCAATGGTAGACACACAGAAGACCCACCGGTCTCGTAGCGTCTCTCCTGGTGCGTTTGAAGTGTGTTGCCCAGACCTTTCCCTAT